>NC_057802.1:427715861-427921433 GCF_018294505.1 Triticum aestivum
AGCATCTTACATCACGCCGTCCGTACTTCATCGCCCTTTCTCCCCTCCCCTCTCGAAACCCTAGACTGCTCATCCACCGGCGTACCATAGCCCATTCACTGCCAGCGGCGTCCACCTCGCCGGATCTGCTTCTGCGGCCGCATCTACCCCTCCCACCTCCCCTAGAAACAAGTAGACTGCTCATCCACCACTGTACCACAGCCCATTCAGTGTCGGCCTTGTCCACGGCGCCGGATCTGCTTCGCTGGTACTCTCGTCAACCGCCGCGCATCTGCAGCGGCTCATTCGACTCCCCACCAGAGACGCTTCGTCCACACCCCCCGGAGCCGCCCCACCGACGCCCCCGTCGACGGCCTCTGATCCTCTTCGCCGACACCTTCCTCAACCCTACCGGAGCAGCATCGCCGACACCTTCCTCAACCCTACCGGAGCCGCTTCGCCGACACCTTCCTCAACCATAATGCCCAGTGGGTATAATCGGCTGTAATTTCTTTATTGTATAGTCTAGGCTTATTCTTCCTTTCTATGCCTTGATCTCTTTGTTGTATAGTGTATGCTTTTTAGAGGTGATAGTATTGAGTAGGATAATTCTTTGAATATGCTATATCGTTCAAACGGGGGCCAACTCGCCCGACCATGGCCCTTCACGGGCCGTCGGATCCATGGGCCTTCTACGTCTCGTAGGATCCATGGGCCTTGTACGTCTCGTAGGATCCATGGGCCTTCTACGTCTCGTAGGATCCATGGGCCTTGTACGTCTCGTAGGATCCATGGGCCTTCTACGTCTCGTAGGATCCATGGGCCTTCTACTCATTTATGGGTCTTGTATGGGCCTTTAATGGGCCGTAGACGGGCCTTTAATGGAAATCATACGTTTTATGGGCTGACCATAACGGGCCGTTAATAGGCCATATTTGGTGATGCTATGAAAATGGCCCAACAGACTAATGGTCCACAAACGGGCCGACTGTAACGACGGGCTGAATTTGGCCCACAAGCAGAAAATGACAGTAACGGGCCGTAAGTAACCGAATGCTGCAAATGAGCCCAAGAATAAATGGGCCCTCAGAAGGCCGAAAGTTAACTTGGGCTGGAAACGGCCCAACGGAATAACGGGCCGTTAATGGGTATAAAGTGATTTACGGGCCAGTTTCACCACGGGCCGTTAATGGGTGTAAAGTAATACACTATTCATTATGGGCCAGTTTCAGCACGGGCCGCTAATGGGCCAAGAGTTCCAAAGGGCCTCATATGGGCCGAAAGACGTCATGGGCTATACATGGGCCAGAAGTGAAAACGGGCTGGAATCATATTGGATGGTCCAGATGACGCTACTGGGCCTAATTCGGATAGGGCATAACGGGCCTTGGGTTAGCGGGCTGTAAATGGGCTATATGCGAACAGGCCGTTAACAGGCTTTCCATGGGCCGGCCCGCCAGCTTTTGACCAAGTCAAACGGGCCGGCCTTTTCACAGGAATGGGCCACTGTTGGGCCGTGCCATGTGTCGACGTATCATAGGCGCCTTCTGTCCAGTGAGTGGATGACATCTGTCCCAACGATGAGCCGACACGTGTTTCCTCTAGCCAATGATGATTTTACACGTGGAAAATCCCCATGTCGGGGCTGTTAATTGGTTATCGGGTCCAAAATCCGACCCGATAGCTTAACGGCGTTCCGTTACGGTGGATGCCACATGTCGGTCACCCTTGACGAAAGCACTTCTGTGACGCGCGATTTATCGTCATGGAAGTGGACACTTCCGTGATGATAATTTTGGTAATGTCATGGAACACTTCTACGACAGCACATGTATGACTATCTTGATTCTGTCATAAATTTGTCATGGATGTACATGCATGACAAAAAACGCGACCTACTATGACAAACACGTATCATCATGGAAGTGTTTTTTTTGTAGTGCAAACATACCGTTGGTCGTGCCACAGCACTAACGCCACCCTCGGCACACTGAAACCGACCGTGTCTAGCGACGATATGAGCGTGTCGCTCACCGCGGTTGCCGTGTCCAGAGGCGGTGCTGGAGCTGCACCCCGTTGTTGGCCCCAACGACCCACATGAACGGTTGTCGGTGGCGAGGAGGTCGTGGGCCAGCTCCTCCATTGGACTAGTCTGCGCTACGTCGTCCCTATGGGTGTGCCCCACATTTGGTCAAAGTAGTATAGTGGAAGTGGATCCTCTGATGTAGGTATCCCTGCCTTACCCTCCCTTTCGGTCACTTACTGGCGGACCCCATGCTTGCTAGGCCCCGCATGTTAGTTACTCAATGGGTTCGGCCACGTCAGGGGATCCTCATCCGTAGTATACTCCCTCTATTTTTATTTACTCCGCATAAAACGGAGGGAGTGGTGGTATAATAAATGACGCGGGCGGGGGAGGGGGAGGGACGTCGGTTTGCTCTCAACTGCGGTCCCACAAGCGAGCGAAAACGCAAGACAAAGCGCATTCCATTCGGTGAGCGACGTGGAGGGTCCGACGTGCCGGGCTGCAACGCGAACGCGACAAGAGCGATGTACAGTCAAAACCGATTGACCGGTCATCACCGGAACCACTATTCACACCAGAACCTTCGCTGCTCGGCCTACGCCAGTCACTGCCCTAAAACCACACCAAATCTCCAGCCCATTCCCCCACCTTTCGATCCCCTAGCCCGCATCAAGCGTCCCCTAGTTCGCCGGAAAGCCATGGTGCGCCGCAAGATCACTTACTACAAGATGCTGACGCCGGAGCGCCGCGCAGAAATCGCGGCGGCGGTCGGCGCCACAGACCTCCGTTCCCAAGCTCGCTTTGCGGCGGGTCAATCCCCGAGTTCTCTGGAGCCAAGCTACGAGGAGGAGGAAGCTGATCCAATGTTCATGGCGGAGGTCGCGACGTAGAAGGCCCCCGGTGGGTATGAGACGATGGACGTCGACTTCATGCCGGCGTCCAAGTCCCCCATGGTGCAGGCGGACCAGCGGTTCAACATGGCGATACTAAAGGAGGACCGGGAGGCAGAGGCTCAACTTGACGCGGAGCGCGCGCATGCCGCTGCCATCGAGGCTCTCCTGCAGGCGGAACCGGATGTCGTGGATGTGAACCGGGCGGCGGAGGCTCAACTTGAGGCGGAGCGCGCGGATGCCGCTGCCATCGAGGCCGTCCTGCAGGCGGAACCAGACGTCCTGGACTTGAACCGGGCGGCAGAGGCTCGACTCGACACAGAGCGCGCGGATGCCGGTCTCATCGACGCCCTCCTGCAGGCGGAACAGGACAGTAGTTGAAGCCGATCCTGAGCCGTCCGTACCCGAGCCAATTCAACCACGCCGTCCTGTGCCTCACCGCTGCCGCTCCAACTTCGCCACCCTCCACCGCACCGGAGCTGTTCCTGCTACGCCGTCCTTCGCTGCCTCGGATCTTCTTCCCCTCCGCTGACATATGGCCACGGCAACACAGTCAACAATTTGGCCATGGGTTCGTCCAAGCCTGCACCCTCCAGAACATCAGTTTTCCCGGTAAAAAGAAGAAGATCGGCGCGACATGTGGAGGTGACCACACCGGCAACCGAAAAAGGTACTCCTCTTCCCTTATTCGTGCAAATCTTATGTCTCTGCTTGCACGGTATTCATCCCACAGAAGACACTAGTTGACCGCTTCTTCTTGATACTAGATGTTCCTAGTAACTCGCGATGCACAAGGTTTCTCCTCATATACTATTTCACCTTAGCTAGAGGTCTGTCGCCCCCCTGAATTTCAATTTCTGGCCAGTTGATTCCCAATTAACGGAAGCATTCCCCGGCGTAACAGGCGCTAGTACGCCTATTACGCCGGGGAAGCAGCGCCTTGGTGTTTATCTTAGGGGCGTGTGCGGCCTAGAGCTACTGGCGCCCGATCTGGAGGTCGGCCGGGAATAAAGGGATGGCCTGGGGGCGCTGCCAAGCACAGCGGTGGTGTGAGGTCGATGGGAGGGCGGGGCGGCGGAGACAGGGGTCTGGGCCGGTGGTCGCTGGCGGTTCGAGAAAGATCGTCAACAGTGACTGGTGGGAGGTAGACGAAGGCCATCTGCTCATTCCTTATAGATCGGACGGTTCATTAAAAAAATCGACTGACCTATTTATTTTCAGTCGACTGTTATCTTAGATATGACCACATGTGGTGGTGTGCTGGAGGAGTACTTGCATTTCCTGTGCTCATATATTACAAAATCATACGGAGTAGAATCTAATTTTGTTTGCCATGCAATGTTGTAGAGCTATCATATGTCTCCTGTCATTTGTTTTTTAGCCACCTGCTATCTGCTACTTTTACAATGCCCTAGTTCTGCACACACTTCACCCTTACTCTCACTATTGTGTTTTTATGCAAGGGTATTTCAGACTCTGCTGCCATGAGAGAAGCCAAAAAGAAAAGAGAGAAGTGGCTCCAGCTTCGTGTGCGGGTAGGCAAGACACGTTACAGCGCTATAAAGGGTGCAGTGTCATTAGATGGAGACGGTAAACGTAGCTCTAGAGTTGATGACCTCGCTCGCAATGAACCACCATCCCAGGTGCTTGCTTTAACTTCGCGGTGTCATATGTGGTTGCATGTTCCATATGGTGTCTAGCTTGTATTCGAAAGGCCGAAGTCGGTAAGATAAGGAAAGATATTTTTTTACATGAACCACCATCCTGTGAGCACCAGAAGACAAATAGCTAGTCAGGGCACTGGCCGAGCCAATGACAAGCCCAGCAAAGATAGGCATCACCTGGAAGCCAACTAAAAAGCTGCGATGGTGGCGAAGCAGCCCGCCTCCCACCAGGCTCTCAGGTCCTAGATGATCATGCTCACCACTCCAGCCGGATGTCTAGCTTGTATTGCTTCCAATTTGGTTAAATTGCATCTGCTTAGCTTACACATTATACCTTTGAATATGACATGCCTTTCTGTTTTTGGTACATACTAGTACATCTGTGTATTAACCATGTTCTTACATCAAACTAATGTTCTTGTGTATCCCTCATCAATCACTTATGACGAGGCAGGCAGGCAAGGGGACTACTCCTCATTTAAAGAATGCAGCGTCAGCCTCCCGACATGATTCTCAAGAAACAGAAATGCTAGATGAAGATAGTGAACGTAGCTCTGTAGTTGATTACAGCATTTCCCCTACACTAGCATCGCAGGTGCTTGCTCTAACTTGGCAGCATGATACGTGGTTGCATGTTGCATATGGTGTCTAGATTGTAATTCTTCCAATCTGGTTAAACTGCATGTGCTAGTCTGCTTAGCTTATACATTATACCTGTTAATGTGACATGCCTTCCTGTATTTAGTACATAGTACATCTGTCTATTAAGCATGTCCTTACATAAAACTATTGTTTTTTTTGTATCCCGCATCAATCAACATGACGAGACACCTTTAGTATATGCAGTGTGATATTAGTTGCATCTTTCATATGATTTACAGCATGCGCTGCTTCTAATTTGTTGAAATTCCATTTATGATGGGACGCTTTTAACTTGGCAGAGTCATATTGGTTACATCTTTCATGTGGTGTCTAGCTTGCATTGCTTCTTATTTGCTGGAATGGTTTCTGCTTAGTTTACACAAACAGTTGTGAACATGCCATGCCGTCCTGTTTTTCGTACATATTCCATCCTGGTATCATGTGTTTGCCTTACATCAAAGTAGTGATTGTCAGTATCATGCATGAATGAGTTCTGAAGAGAGAATTTTATTGCTTTTTCTTGTCGGTTTTACTTGACAATTCAAAATCAATAAAGCGGAAGGAAGTTAGCAAGGCAGCAGATAAAGGTGCTCCTTCTGAACGGAGGGCCTCTATAGTTTCTACTCCTCCACACCCCCAAGATGATTTCCAAGACAACACATGCATAGACACTCAACAAAGTTGTGTTTATGATGAGCACGTCTCCCCTAGTGCAGCATCACCGGTGCTCCCTCTAACTTGGCACTGTTATATGTGGTTGCATGTTATGTGTGATGTCTAGCTTGTATTGCTTCTAATTTTGTTGAATTCCATCTTCTTACTTTACACATTATACTTGAATAAGACACGTGTTCCTGTTTCTAGAACATACAATATCTGTCTATCACACCATGTTCTTACATCAAATTACTACTGTTGTGTAACCTGCAACAATCACTTATCATAAGACACGTTTGACTTCGGAGTGTGATATAGGTTACATCTCACATTCTTTTCTAGCTTGTACTACTAATTTGTTGAAATGGCACTTATGACGAGACAGTTTTAACTTGGTAGAGTGATATTCGTTGCATCTTTCATATGGTGTCTAGCTTTCATTGCTTCTAATTTGTTGAAATGCCTTCTCCTTAGTTTACACATCATAAGCTGTGAATATGCAATGCTGTGAATATGCAATGGCACTAATGATGAGAGACCTCTAACATGGTAGTGTGATGTTGTTTGTATTTCTTGTACTGCTTCACATTTGTTTAAACGCCATTTATGATGAGACACTGTTAACTTGGCAGAGCGATATTTGTAGCATCTTTCATATGGTGTCTACCTTCCATTGCATTGCTTCTAATTTGGTGAAATGTCTTCTTCTTAGTTTACACATCATAGTTCTGGTTATCTCTTCGGTCCTGTTTTTCATACATATTACATCCTCCTATCATGTGGTTGTCTAACATCAAAGTTCAGTTCGTCTGCATCACGCATCAATTTGTTCTGAAGAACTAAATTGTTATTCGTTTTTCTTGTCGGCTTGACTTAACATGGCACAGAGAAAGAGGAAGAAACACAGAATGGCAGGGAATGAGAAGCGGATGAATCCTGCAGATTCTGCTGGTACTGATGGTGCAATAGAAGGTCAAAGTCCAGCGAAAAATTCTACAAGCACGGCATCCCATGCTACACGAGTTGCAAAAAAGCCAAACAGAAACAAATAGCTGCCACCAAACAAGCAGAGACAGCCCTAGTTCTTGCAACACCTACCATAGTACTACCAGCTGCACGACTTACTCGTGCATCAACTGAGCTAGCAGCACGTTCCCAAGCTCCCTTGCCACCTGACACTACTTCCCAAGCACTCTTGACACAAAACGAGTTGGCAATAGCAGATGAACCTTGTGAGCTTCAACACCAAGAAGGTAGTTGCTGGAGTCAAGTTATAGTTGCATGCTTCTTTATATGTAGTCTCACAGTTTGATGTACACTAACACTTCCTATGTTCATTGTTGGACTAGCACCTAGGCGCAAGAGGAAACAAATATCAGGGATAATACTCGATAGGTTAACTAAATCTAGAGGAGGAAGAATGGAGATCCATTTTGAGGCAGGTTTAAAAAGGCCACGTGATGCTATAGAGTCAGCCAAGTTAGTATCAGAGGCAGCGGTTGCCGTTAGGTTTCATGTACGTATCCTCCCAACATGGATTCAGTACAGGAATGACAAAGACGAAACCTAGTTCAACACCTTCCTCGACCATTTATCTGTAAGTATGGTTATGTATGGAAACTAGTAATATCGTCTTGCTCTGTCCCATACTTTCTAGGTTGCTGATAATGAGACTCCCATAATTTTCAACAGATGAGGTTCAAGTTGGATAGCCAAGATGATGCAACCAGACAAGCTTGCACCCATGTTTTCAAGTCTGCTCTGCGACAGTATCGGTATAACTTGAGGAAAACTCACTTTGAAGGCAAGGCTAACAGTGAACTTTCCCAAACATCTCCAGTGGAAAATATATCGGATGAAGACTGGAGGGGCCTTGTTAAACACTGGTCTGATCTGAAGTATCAGGTACATTATATATATGTGATCAGATCACATGTTGAAGTCCTATTTATGCATGTGCCACACAAATCTATCTTCTTGTAGGTGAACTGTTCAAAGAACAAGGCCAACCGTACGAAAGTGAAATTCCAACAGAGGACAGGATCTCGTAGCTATATTGCACACTGCGAGGCTCTTGTAATTAGCTGTTGTTTCACTCTTTTCGCTGTACCATATTATCTGATTTTTATTGACTTGTTCGAAATGCAGAGGAAAGCCCGCAAGGACCAAAAAGTACCTGAACCAAATGCTGTGGAAATCTTCAAGGACTGTCACACCAATAAGAAGAAGGGCATGACTACACCAGTCAAAGCCGTTGTTGTAAGTACTTAATCCTCATGCCTTTTAACTACTACTTACTCTGACTTGTGCCTTGAACTGCATGGTTTGCAGCCAGTGTCTATTACTCTTTTCAATTTTATACACAATTGTCGTAGAGTATCATTGCACCTTACAAGGTTTAAAAGAGAGGAGTGATGTTCCTTTGATCTTGACCCGTAATCTAGTTCCGTGCTGGACTTGCCCACACAACGTTACAATTGCCTGTTTGTCTGTTCTCAGTTGTTTTGTGATATGAATGATGTCATACTATGCTTACCATATTATAAACTTCGTCTCTTTATCCTTAGCCCTCAATACAATGTGAAGAAATAGACAATACATTAGCGATGGTACATGGTCATATGTTTGGAACCTGGTTTTATTATGTACTTTGCAATAAAATACAACTAATATTTTACATGGGTTCACCAGAATAAGTTCTGTATATAGACCAAAGCTATTTTGTTTGGTTTTGCTGCCTCCTTAATATCTTCTGTTCTGGTACTACTAATGTAAAACCTCAACTTTTCAGCAAGCTATGGAAAAAATGGTGGAACCGCCACCTTCTGAAGGTGGCGAGGCAACTATAACCGCAATGTCAGCTCTTGCTGCAGTGGGTCAGTACATGTCCACTAACAGTGCCAAAAGCACGTTCCTGCGTAATACTGGGTTGGTTGTTAAGGCAATATCGTCCAACCTGCCTCATGATCAAGATATGCAAGCTCAAAGCAATGTTGTATCTGCGCTCCAGACACAAGTCCATTCCCTAACAGAGACCCTTTGTGAAACAAGGAGAAACATTTCTCAATGTCGTCAAGATATGCATGGTTTTGAAACCAGACTATCAGACATTTTCTATGTTGTTCAGGAGCCTAGGGGAAATGAAGGCGAGGGTTATGGTGCTCCATCGGACAATACAGCATGAAAACATAACAGTCAAGTCAAATGAACTGAGCTTCTGAACTTCTGGTGGTGCATTTATCTGCTAGACTGTTAAGTTTTATGCCAACCTTCCTTTTGTTATATAGTTGTAATTTGTTTTGGTGCGATACAAAATTTATTCTTAACGTGCAGCCACCGGCTGAAGAAAACAGCAAGCCATTTTTGTATAGTGTAGGGTGTTCCCTATATTTGCACTGGTGGCGATCTTTGATGCCGAGTGGATGTAATCTGTGCAATCGCCTTAATAGCCTAGCGTTAGTTTCGGCCTTATTTATTTTCTAGTCTTCTTTTTCCCTGGTTTGCTAGTGGCCGCAACTACCATGGGCCATATACGGACCGTAGGATCCATGGGTCTCCTACGGGCGTCGATAAATGGGCCTGTAATCGGTGGGCCTCGGGCCATCAGATAAATGGGTCTACATGGGCCGTAATCGGGCGTAATTGGTATCGGCCCAGCACGGTAACAGGCCGTTAACAGACCGTAGGAAAGCAAAGGCTTAATTCTATCACAGGCATAACGGGTCGTTAATGGGCCAGAATATAGGACGGGCTGGAAACGACGCAACTGGTTAACAGGCCAGAAACGGGCCGACTCTTGCCATGGACTGAATTTGGCCCATTAGGGTAACAGGCCAGTAACGGGCCGACTCTTGCCATGGGCCAAATTTGGCCCCTTAGGGGAACAGGCTAGTAACGGGCCGACTCTTGCCATGGGCCGAATTTGGCCCATTAGGGGAACAAGCCAGTAACGGGCCAGAAGTAATCGAGGGCCGAAAAGGAGCCCAAGAACGTATGGGCCGTCAATAGGCCGAAAGCTAACACGGGCTGAAACGCCCCATGTAAATCACGGGCCGTTAACGGGTATAAAGAAAATTACTGTTCATTATGGGCTAGAGTCACCGTGGGCCTGTAAAGGGCCGAAAGATACGAAGGCCTCATATGGGCCGAAAGACGTCGTGGGCCATACATGGGCCGAAAGTGAAATGGGCTGGTGTTATATTCGACGGCCCACATGATGTTGTTGGGCCAATTTCCTTTAGGGCCTAACGGGCCGTGAGTTAACGGGCCGTAAAATGGGCAATTTGCAAAGAGACCGTTAACAGGCTTTTCATGGGCCAGCCCATTAACTTTTGACCAAGTCAAACGGGCCGGCTTTGTAAGCTAAATGGGCCAGTGGTGGGCCATGGCACGTGTCGACATATCATAGGCGCCTATCTGACCCACTGACGAGCTGACACATATTTCATCCGGCCAACAAGAATTTTACACGTGGAAATTTCCCATTGGTCCGGGCTGTTAACGGGTTAATGGATCCAAAACCCGACCCGATAGCTTAACGGCGTTCCGTTACGGTGGATGCCACATGTCGGTCACCCTTGACGAAAGCACTTCTGTGACGCGCGATTTATCGTCATGGAAGTGGACACTTCCGTGATGATAATTTTGGTAATGTCATGGAACACTTCTACGACACCACAGGTATGACTATCTTGATTCTGTCATAAAATCGTCATGGATGTACATGCATGACAAAAAACGCGACCTACTGTGACAAACACGTATCATCACGGAAGTGTATTTTTTTGTAGTGGAAGAAGCGATGGTGAGCCCAGATTCCGCAAAATGGCTTGAGGCCATGAAATCTGAGATGGGATCCATGTATGAGAACAAAGTGTGGACTTTGGTTGACTTGCCCGATGATCGGCAAGCCATAGAGAATAAATGGATCTTCAAGAAGAAGACTGACGCTGGCGGTAATGTTACTGTCTACAAAGCTCGACTTGTTGCGAAAGGTTTTCGACAAGTTCAAGGTGTTGACTTGGATGAGACTTTCTCACCCATAGCGATGCTTAAGTCTGTCCGAATCATGTTAGCAATTGCCGCATTTTATGATTATGAAATTTGGCAAATGGATGTCAAAACTGCATTCCTAAATGGATTTCTGGAAGAAGAGTTGTATATGATGCAACCAGAAGGTTTTGTCGATCCAAAGGGAGCTAACAAAGTGTGCAAACTCCAGCGATCCATTTATGGACTGGTGCAAGCCTCTCGGAGTTGGAATAAATGTTTTGATAGTGTGATCAAATCATATGGTTTTATATAGACTTTTGGAGAAGCCTGTATTTACAAGAAAGTGAGTGGGAGCTCTGTAGCATTTCTAATATTACATGTGGATGGCATATTGTTGATTGGAAATGATATAGAATTTCTGGATAGCATAAAAGGATACTTGAATAAGTGTTTTTCAATGAAAGACCTCGGTGAAGCTGCTTACATATTGGGCATCAAGATCTATAGAGATAGATCAAGATGCTTAATTGGACTTTCACAAAGCACATACCTTGACAAAGTTTTGAAAAAGTTCAAAATGGATCAAGCAAAGAAAGGGTTCTTGCCTGTGTTACAAGGTGTGAAGTTGAGTCAGACTCAATGCCCGACCACTGCAGAAGATAGAGAGAAAATGAAAAGTTGTCCCTATGCTTCAGCCATAGGCTCTATCATGTATGCAATGTTGTGTACCAGACATGATGTGTGCCTTGCTATTAGTTTAGCAGGGAGGTACCAAAGTAATCCAGGAGTGGATCACTGGACAGCGGTCAAGAACATCCTGAAGTACCTAAAGAGGACTAAGGATATGTTTCTCGTTTATGGAGGTGACAAAGAGCTCGTAGTAAATGGTTATGTTGATGCAAGCTTTGACACTGATCCGGACGATTCTAAATCGCAAACCGGATACGTGTTTATATTGAACGGTGGAGCTGTCAGTTGGAGCAGTTCTAAACAAAGTGTCGTGGCGGGATCTACGTGTGAAGCGGAGTACATAGCTGCTTCGGAAGTAGCAAATGAAGGAGTCTGGATGAAGGAGTTCATATCCGATCTAGGTGTCATGCCTAGTGCATCGGGTCCAATGAAAATCTTTTGTGACAATACTGGTGCAATTGCCTTGGCAAAGGAATCCAGATTTCACAAGAGAACCAAGCACATCAAGAGACGCTTCAATTCCATCCGGGATCAACTCCAGGTGGGAGACATAGAGATTTGCAAAATACATACGGATCTGAATATTGCAGACCCGTTGACTAAACCTCTTCCACGAGAAAAACATGATCAACACCAAGGCTCCATGGGTGTTAGAATCATTGCTATGTAATCTAGATTATTGACTCTAGTGCAAGTGGGAGACTGAAGGAAATTTGCCCTAGAGGCAATAATAAAGTTATTATTTATTTCCTCATATCATGATAAATGTTTATTATTCATGCTAGAATTGTATTAACTGGAAACCTAATACATGTGTGAATACATAGACAAACATAGTGTCACTAGTATGCCTCTACTTGACTAGCTTGTTAATCAAAGATGGTTGAGTTTCCTAGCCATGGACATGAGTTGTCATTTGATTAACGGGATCACATCATTAGGAGAATGATGTGATTGACTTGACCCATTCCGTTAGCTTAGCACTTGATCGTTTAGTTTACTGCTATTGCTTTCTCCATGACTTATACATGTTCCTATGACTATGAGATTATGCAACTCCCGAATACCGGAAGAACACTTTGTGTGCTACCAAACGTCACAACGTAACTGGGTGATTATAAAGGTGCTCTACAGGTGTCTCCGATGGTGCTTGTTGAGTTGTCATAGATCGAGATTAGGATTTGTCACTCCGATTGTCGGAGAGGTATCTCTGGGCCCTCTCGGTAATGCACATCACAATAAGCCTTGCAAGCAATGTGACTAATGAGTTAGTTGCGGGATGATGCATTACGGAACGAGTAAAGAGACTTGCCGGTAACGAGATTGAGCTAGGCATTAAGATACCGACGATCGAATCTCGGGCAAGTAACATACCGATGACAAAGGGAACAACGTATGTTGTTATGCGGTTTGACCGATAAAGATCTTCGTAGAATATGTAGGAACCAATATGATCATCTAGGTTCCGCTATTGGTTATTGACCGGAGACATGTCTCGGTCATGTCTACATAGTTCTCGAACCTGTAGGTCTGCACGCTTAAAGTTCTGTGACGATCGGTATTATGCGTTTTTGTGTTTTGATGTATCGAAGGTAGTTCGGAGTCCCGGATATGATCACGGACATTGTCGGCATTCTGGGAACGGGGGTCCCCAGACTTGCCTGCCTGCGGCCCACGACGTGGCTGTGCTAGCAGGCCTGTATGGCCCATCTTCACCAACAAGGCATTCAAGACCCTCGCGAGGGGCCAAGCCTCGCGAGGCGGACGACGCAAGACCTCCTCAGGAGCGGCCTCGCCAGGTAGGCTTGTGAGGGGCGGAGAGATCAAGGCCAGGCAAACCTCGCGAGGTTCTTGTGACGTGAGCCATGACGATCGAGACTAGGCGGGCGCCAGCGCGTGCAGCGTCCTTGTTTCCCCTTTGGTGCTGGGGAGGCAAGCGCAGGCGCGGAGTACCGAGGCATCAAGCAAAGGTTTCCATATCGGTGCAACGAACCAAGACCAGCAGGACGGCAAGACGGAGGTCACCATGGAGCCCAAGGCGGCGTCACCACCAGAGCCTTTTGCAGGCGAAGACAACTTTTGTCAGGATAAGCTGTACTAGTTGTCCCCTTTCAAATTGGCCGTTGTTGGCTCCCTTCCCGCTCAATATTTGGGGAGAGAACCAGGGCCTCTATAAATAGGACTAGCCACCATCGTAGGAGGCAACTGATTTGGAGGCCACGAATCTGATCTTGAGCCAATCCTTAGCCACACACTGAGCACAAGAACACCTCAACCTCAGGAGGCTGTTCTTCCCCTTGTACTGTTCATCATCAGCCCAAGAGGCAATCCACCACCACCACACTGGAGTAGGGTATTACACCACAATGGTGGCCCGAACCAGTATAAATCTTGTGCCCCTTGTGTTGTGTGTTCGTCGAGTTCGTTCTCGAGATCTTAGCAAACCTAGGGCGTGGATCGGTAGGGAGGAAATCTTCGTGCGCACCCCAGTGTTCGAACCTTAAGGGTTTTGCCGGAACCCTGATCCGACAGACATGATGAGGACTCTCAAAATGGTCGAGACGTAAAGATCGATATATTGGATGACTATGTTCGGACACCGGAAGTGTTTCGGGAGGTTTCTGACATATACCGGAGTACCGGGGGATTACCGGAAACCCCCGGGGAGTATAATGGGCCTATTGGGCTTTAGTGGAGAAGAGGAGGGCGGCTAGGGCAGGCCGCGCTCCCCCTCCCCCTCTAGTCCGAATTGGACAAGGAGGGGGGGCGGCGCCCCCCTTTCCTTCCTCCTCTCTCCTTCCCTTCCCCCTTCTCCTACTCCTACTAGGAAAGAAGGAGTCGGAGTAGGACTCCCCCCTTGGCGCGCCCTCCTCCTTGGCCGGCCGCCTCCCCCCTAGCTCCTTTATATACGGGGGCAGGGGGCACCCCACACAACAATTGATCTGTTGATCTCTTAGCCGTGTGCGGTGCCCCCTCCACCATAATCCACCTCGGTCATATCGTAGCGATGCTTAGGCGATGCCCTGCGACGGTAGCATCATCATCACCGTCACCATGTCGTCGTGCTGACGAAGCTCTTCCTAGAAGCTCTACTGGATCGTGAGTTCGCGGGACGTCACCGAGCTGAACGTGTGCTGAACGCGGAGGTGCCGTACGTTCGGTGGTGAGGATCAGTTGATCGTGAAGACGTACGACTACATCAACCGCGTTGTTATAACGCTTCCGCTTACGGTCTACGAGGGTACGTAGACGACACTCTACCCTCTCGGTGCTATGCATCACCATGATCTTGTGTGTGCGTAGGATTTTTTTGAAATTACTACGTTCCCCAACACACAAGTGCTTGAAAGAGGTTCCGGCCATGGAGGCCGATTAGGGTGGCAGGCAATGAGGAGCTCGGGCGTGCGGGCTGCAGGAGTACGGCGATGTCGTCCGCGAGCTTCTTGAGGACGGTGAACTTGGTGGTGGAAACGATCATCTGGTCCAACTGAGAGTCGTAGTTGGCGTCGATGGCGGCCATCCACCAGCCTATTGCCAACACCGTCCGGAGACGATCCTCGGCGCCATGCCGCAGGCCGGCATCATGGACCATCTGGCACAGCCGCTGGCCGCTCGCGCGCATCGCCGCCATGGGTATAGAGCGAGGACTTCTACGCTTAGTGTAGGTGCTTAGCCAAATGCTTAGGTGCGTACTATGATGTGGTAGATGCATTGGAATGGAGAGGCGCCTTTATATGAGTGCAAACTGCGTTGCATTCACATCGTGCAACCTCTTTTCCCGGTCATCCTCCCATTACTTCCCTCATGCATTCACGATGCTAATTGAAGGAGGATGCATCATTGGTCGTTCAACATTTCGGAATTGCTACCCCTCCCTCGTCTGCATTAAAGCCGTATCAGGAACTGCGCCGCCCGCTGTCAAATCGAATAGTACAGCGCCACCCGCTGCACGCCCGGCTGAACACGCCTCCTCGCCTCCATCAAACCCCTCCGTTAAACCCACATGCAAACCGAGAAACCTACTACGGCCACATGTCCGTTCATGAGCAGGCCGGAATTAAACGCAATCACCGGCCGAGCTCCTCCCGTCCGCCCTCAGTTTAAACGAGGCCAGACGCCGGCCAAGCTCCTACCATCCACCCTCTATTTAAACGAGGCCAGACAGACAGCGGGCAAGAATCGCACCCCTCCGCCGCTCCCCCATCTCCTCCTTCACCATTTTCTCCACTCTTCCGATGGCTTCCAAGGAGCCGTTCTCCGGCACACTATCCGGCTGGGTTGCCCGCCGAGCCCTCCGGATACGGGCGAGGCCGCTCAGTGCTTCACCAACCTCGCTTGGCCTGACGGAGCCAGTTGCCGCCCCAAGCCGGCGTGTGGTTCAGCAACTCGCCACTCCAGTTCAGCTCGATGAGGAGTGGCGAGTTGCTCCACGCCGGCACGGCGGCAAGCACACCGGTACGGGCGTTGTCGCTGCCGCGTCGTACCGCGCCACTAGTGTCTGCGGTGGCCGCGCCTCCCGTGTCTGTCAGCGCGCCTATCATGCCTGCGGCAGCGCCATGCAGGCAGAGACAGAAGCCGGATGCATGGAGAGTGACGAGTCAGTGGCCAGCTTCTCCGTGTCCGCCGCCATCATCAAGGAGAAGTAGAACACGGGAGGCCGCCGCCACTTGGGTCCCATGAAGGCCACCGCTGAGGCGACGCGCATTCAGGTGGTATCTTTGCTGCTTCGTCTCTTCCGAGGACCTTCGTCGACCCCGCAAGTCTCTGCCGAACATGAGGAAGAGAAAAGGGATCCGCGGGCGGCCATTTAGATTAGGTACTCCTCTCTGGCTGGCGGGAAATATTCATTCTAAGAATAGATAAATTGGATGTATCTGTAACTAAAATTAGTCTAGATACATCCATTTCTAGGACAAGTATTTCCCGACGGAGGGAGTATTAATTATACCAAGAGAGCCGAATTAACACCGCTTAGTTCATGTAAATGTAATGAAATCCATCATGTTTATATGAAGATCCGGCTTTTTATATGAAATCCTTCATGCTTATATGAAAACAGTCCGTGTTTGCACGAATTCCATCTGGTTGGTTAGAGTTGTGAAAATGTATGCCGCTGGCGTTTGATGCCGTCCTCCGTGAAAGGAAGCGGGAGGAAATTTGCCGGCTGCCGTTGGAGATGCTCTTACGCTGGAAATAATAGTCACATCCAATCCATTTGAGTTAATTGCGTGTATGATTCTCCCTCTATAAAAGGTTAATTGCATGTACAGTGTGCACATGCCTTGCAGGGTGGCTACAGCTTCGTACAGAAAATTAAAAAGAAATAAGTCCATCCTTAATCTTGTATTCTAATTACTCTGTGGGTTCCACTGTCAGTATAGTATCGAAAGAAGTATATATTAAATAAGTAATATATAATATAAAAATCTAAAGTTAAAGACAGAATTCGAACTCAGGTCATCGTGTTGCGAGCATCCGGCGCTAACCAGTCCAGCACATTTTTGTTGTAGACCATGCTGGAGATATATCTCCATGTCTACTCTTATATTATACTCCATCCATTCCTAAATATTTGTCTTTTTCAGATTTCAAATGGACTACCACATACGGATGTGTACGTAGACATATTTTAGAGTGTAGATTCACTCATTTTGCTCCGTACGTAGTCACTTGTTTAAATCTCTAAAAAGACAAATATTTAGGAACGGAGGGAGTAGAAAACAGAGTTGGTGATGATGGTGTGCATGCCATCCTGCAATATAGGGCGTCGGATTTATATCTAACGGATAGGAAGGAAACTATGGCAATTTTGCAAAAAGATACCCACACCCCTCTCCACGTTTGCAAATAAGGCCTTCCCTCGTTCATCCTTTTCTCTACTCTTATAAAAAACAGAGTTGGTGTTGATGGTGTGCCTGCCATACTGCAATATAGGTCGTCCGATTTATATCTGACGGATAGGAAGGAAACTATGGCAATTTTGCAAAAAGATAACCACACCCCTATATCTTGATGTTTCGTGCAACGCATGAGCATCTTGCTAGTCTCTCACATGATAAACTACTCATACAAATGCATCTTGATGTTCCGTGCAACGCACAGGCATCTAGCTAGTTTCTTTTAAAATAGTTATTGCGATAATTGGGTTGAAGTGATATATTTTATGTCCGCCTCGAATGATTTCAGATTTCCTAGTAGTAACAAAGAAAAGGTTGCCTTGTTAATTAACAGAAAATAGGGTGAAAACTATCACATGAGGCCGGTAAAAACAAGGCACACTGGGTGCAGCGTCATCGTCACTACAGCTGTGCGCGCGCGAGAAGTCTACATACCGAGGGGGCTACGGAGAAAAAGACGTATCGAGTGTGTATGAGCGAGGCACAGAGACACAATGTTTGAGAGACAAACCAATTGACAGATTAAGATCAGATCAAGTTGTCACCCTTCTGCTGTCATTGTTGGGGTTGGGGGAGGGGGAGGGAGAGAAAGACGTATCGAGAGTGTGCGCGGTAGGCACAGAGGCACAACTAGTGTGTGTGTGTGTATGTGTGTGTGTTTGAAAGATGAGTAGATAGATTACTATCAAGATCGAGGTGCCACCCTACTCCTTCGGTGTCGGGTAGTGTGTGTTTGTGTGTTTGAGAGAGAATGTCGGAGTAAATGGCCACGGGTAGCCTAACCGACTCCCCCTGGCTCTTCGAGAAATTACCAGGCCAATCGAGCCTTCAAGCATCCAGAGCACGGGGCCGCCTTCCTCTAGCCAGCTATCACCAAGGCCGACTACCAAAAGGCGACCCGGCCTCAAAAACCTTCCCGAAGAGAGGTACGAGATGGCCGACTCTAGGAAGCCGGCCCTAAGAGGACCGACTCCCAAAAGCCGGCCATGAAGAAGGCCGACTCCCGGAAGCCGGCCAAGACTGCACCCACCAGGGCTGCACCCACATAACGGTGATAAGATGGGGCGTGGCCGCAGTACAGCCTGCCACCCCCGAATCCCGGAGCATGCATGGCCACAGTGCGTCGTACGGGTCAGCCATCCCCCGTCCGGCGCGGCACTGTAGCCATGTTGACCGCGACATCACCCACGACAGGCGCCAGTACGGCCCGTGGGCGGCGGGCCCCTTCAGCCAGAGAGACGCTCGAAGGCGGCCCGGCCTCCCCTAGTCGGCCTGGGGCGTAGCCGGCTCCCAATAGCCGGCTACCTCCCTCCCTCGAAGTATGTGCATCATTAAGGAGACAAGACGAGGTGAGGCTACAGTGAGAGCCCGCCAGGCGGCGGCACTGTAGCCACGCTTACCTCGACAAAGCCCTCGTCATCAGGGGCGAGGCAACAGTAACCAGCCACCGACAAGGCCCCCAGGCGGTGGGGCCGGCCTGTCGGCGAAGAGGCCGGCAGCCGGCGGGACCCACTAGTCGGCGGGCCCCAATGACCGGCTGAGAAGCCAGCGAGCACAGACACTGACGGATGGGACCCGCACCCAGCCGGATTACCATTGTACCCCTGGGGGGTAGGCCTATATAAACCCCCCGGGGCACCCATGCAAAGGGTTGATCTCATAGAGTTTTACACACCACATAGAGAGAAAAGGAGAGCTAGCCTTGCCCTTCTTCTTCCTCTAGCCAAACAGCTCAAGGAGCCTCTTGTAGCTACTTGTCTTGATCTAGTGATCATGCGGAGACCCCGCAGAGCAGGATTAGGGGTGTTATCTCCACGGAGAGCCCCAAACCTGGGTAAGATTCGCCGGCGTGCATGTCTTCGCCTTATCCCGTTTCCAGGCACCGGCGATGTCTTACTGGCTCCCACAATGATAAGCCACCAGTTGGCATATGTCGCACCTACCACCCGACATTTGGCGCCCACCGTGGGGCCAGGTGCACCATCGTCTGGAGACCTGTTCTGGACGGGAACCCTTTTCCTCCCCCGCGAGCGTAGCCAGCCCGCTACGCCCGATGGCGCTTGCCCTGACGCGCTGCAAGGCGTCGACGACGCCTGCGCGGCGAGCTGCCTCGCCGACCTTCTTGGCGAGACTCGCATCTCCGACGAGCCTGCGTCCGACGCGGGCACAGACTACCCCGAGAGCCGCCTCGTCAGCCTCCTCGACCAGCTTCATGTCTCAAGCGAGCTTGCTGTGGACTTGGAGTCGGTCGGTTCCACCGACCCGATGCTTGTCGACTCCGACACGGCATCGCTTGACGCCTTCCCCACCAACGTGGTGATCATCGACGACCCTCTCCCTCGAGCCGACAGTGGCAGCAGCGCTGTCGCTGAGGTGCTGGTCATCAGCCACGGCGCCGTCTCGGGCGAAAACGCCCACGACGCCCTACAAGCAGCGCTCCATGACTTCTCCGTCCCCATCCCGGCCGACGGCGACGCCGAGACTCTGGAGGCACGCCGCCTCGCCCTCATCACGGAGGGCCAGAAGATAGCATCCATGAGACGCCTCACTGAGGCTCACCAGCGTGAAGTCGACCGTGAAGCCGGCCTCGTCAAGAAGCGTGGCGCGGCCATCGCCAGCATGCTGGGAGCAGACCGCCCAGTCTACGCCACGCCACTCGAGAACCTGCGTGCCGCTCAGGCGGCCATAGACGAGCTGAACGGGCTGGGGGCTGATGAGCTCCCCTACATGACTAGACGCATCCAACAGCTGATCGACGTGGCCGCAGAACGGCATGAAGCCGGCGCCCGCGCTGAGAGTCCTCCCCCATGCCGAGAGCACGCCGTGACATCCCGGACGCCGACTGCAAGCGGCGCCCACGCAAGAAAAGACAAGGAGACGGCTGCTAGCCGCAGCCGGACTCGGGTCACCATCGAGCGCGACGCAGAAGGCCGCCCCCGAGCGGTGGAACGACAAGGCAATCCGCCTCCCCCTGCCTCGTGGGGAGAGATATCCCACCCCGCCGCCTATCACGCATCCGACTCTCGGCGGCCAAATAGGCCACCGCGAAGGAGTCGGCGAGAATGATGCCCGCCACCGGATCGACCGCCTAGCGCGATCCCTGGCGCTAGAGGAAGAAGATGATGTCGGCCCGCCTTGCTTTGGCCCCCGCATCCGCGACGAGCCCTTCCCCAAAGGGTTCTCACTCCCAAGAGACACGCCAAAATACAACGGCTCCGTGAAGCCAGAAGATTGGTTGATCGACTACTCTATCGCAGTCAGCATAGCAAACGGCAACAGGCGTGTTGCCATGAAGTACGTCCCTCTCATGCTTCAAGGCACGGCACGCACCTGGCTGAACAGCCTCAAGCCCTACAGCGTCAACAGCTGGCTAGACTTCACGGAAGTCTTCGTCCGCAACTTCACCAGCACATACAAGCGGCCTCCCAAGCCCCGCCAGCTCTCCTTATGCGTCCAATGGCCCGGCGAATCGACTCACGACTACCTCACGCGTTGGGTCGAGCTCCGCAACTCCTGCGAGGGGGTGCATGAGGTTCAAGCCATAGAGTACTTCACCGCCGGGTGCCGAGAGGGCACCCTCCTCAAGCACCGACTCCTCTGCGACGAGCCGACTACCCTCGACGAGCTGCCGTCTCCTCAATGAAGACCGAGCTCCGAGTGAACACCTCTGGAAAGGTGCTCGCTCCGGCTCCCAAGACATCGGCTGGTGACTCCAACCGACGCCCCTACCAGAACGACCACAAGCGCAAGGCCCCTATGCCACCCTCCACCAGTCGGCAAGTAGCCACCGTCGAAGACGAACAGCCCGAAGAGCGGCCCGCGCCCAAGAAGAAGGGCGGCAGGCCGGCTTGGCAGCCGGCCTTCTCCTACGAGCAAACTCTTGATGCTCCCTGCAAGTTCCACAGCGGCGCGAAGCCATCCAACCACACGACCCGGAAGTGCCATTGGCTCACGCGGATCTCCAAGGGCGAGGGGCTGCTGCCGCCTCCACCTCCTGGCCCGCCGCCTCCAGCACCTCAGCAGCCGGCTGTTCGACCAGCGGTCGGAGCCATTCAAGATGAGTTCCCAGATGAGCACGCCGCCTACGTCGTCTTCACGAGCCAGATTGAAGACAAGCGCAGTCGGCGCCGACAGCACCAAGAAGTCAACGCGGTCGCCTCCAGCAACACTGAGTTCATGCATTGGTCTGAGAGGCCTATCAGCTGGAGCCGGGCCGATCACCCAGAGGTGATGCCGTCTCCCGGCTCCTATGCATTGGTGTTGGACGCCACCCTCGCGACGGAAAGGCGAGCTGACCGTTTCTCCCGTGTGCTGATTGATGGTGGAAGCAGCATCAACATACTGTACCGCGACACCATGGAGAAGTTGAACCTCAAGGCGAAGCAGCTCATGCCAAGCTAGACTGTGTTCCATGGCATCGTACCCGGCCTGTCCACTTCCCCAATCGGCAAGATCAAGATGGATGTTCTCTTCGGAGACAAGGATCACTTTCGCCGAGAAGCGATCTGGTTTGAAGTAGTGGATCTAGAGAGCCCTTACCACGCCTTGCTTGGCCGACCTGCCTTGGCCAAGTTCATGGTTGTGCCCCACTACGCCTACCTCAAGATGAAGATGCCGAGTTCAAAGGGGATCATCACCATAGCCGGAGACTACAAGAAGTCCACCGAGTGCGCTGCGGCCAGCAGCCGACTAGCCGAGTCCCTCGTGATTGCTGAAGAGAAGAAGATGCTGGACCGAGTCGTGGCCATGGCCAGCAAGCAGCCGGCCCTGTCCCCCAGCCCCAAGGAATATGATGCTCAGGGCTCCTTCTAGCCGGCCAAGGAGACAAAGAAGATACCTCTGGACCCGGAGAACCCGGAGAGGTTTGCTGTCATTGGTGCAAACCTGGACAGCAAATAGGAAGGCGAGCTCGTCGACTTCCTCCGTGAGAATCGGGACATCTTTGCATGGTCCCCAAAGGACATGCCGGGTGTTCCGAAGGATTTCACCGAGCACAAGCTACACGTCCGAGCGGACACGAAACCAGTCAAGCAGCCTCTCTGCCGACTGTCGGAGGAGAAGAGAAGGATCGTAGGAGAAGAGATAGCCCGGCTCCTAGCCGCCGGCTTCATTATGGAGGTGTTTTCTCCAGAGTGGCTTGCCAACCCGGTCTTGGTGTTGAAGAAGAACAATAAATGGCGTATGTGTATAGATTACACTAGCCTCAACAAAGCCTGCCCCAAAGATCCGTTTGCCCTACCACAGATCGATCAAGTGATAGACTCCATAGCCGGATGCGAGCTGTTGAGTTTCTTGGATGCTTACTCAGGATACCACCAGATCAAGTTGGACCCAGCCGACCGCCTGAAGACCGCCTTCATCACACCATTCGGAGCTTTCTGCTACCTAACTATGACATTCGGCTTGAGAAATGCCGGTGCCACTTTTGAGCGTTGCATGCAGAAATGCCTCCTCAAGCAACTCGGCAAAAATGCCCACGTCTATGTAGACGATATTGTGGTGAAGACGGAGAAGCGCGGCACCCTGCTGGAAGACCTCAAAGAAACATTTGCCAACTTGCGCCGATTCCAGATCAAGCTCAACCCTGAGAAATGCGTGTTCGGAGTACCAGCCGGCCAGCTTCTAGGCTTTTTGGTCTCCTAACGCGGCATTGAGTGCCCAGTGAAGATCAAGGCGATAGAGAGAATGGAGATTCCTACCAAGCTGCGAGACGTTCAGAAGTTTACCGGGTGCCTGGCCTCCCTAAACCGCTTTATCAGCCGGCTAGGGGAGAAGGCTCTCCCCCTGTACCGACTCATGAAGAAGTCCACGCACTTCGAGTGGAACGACCAAGCAGACCAAGCTTTCCACGAGTTGAAGAAGATGCTGACCACACCGCCGACTGAGAACGAGCCCATGCTCCTTTACATTGCTGCGACTAGCTGAGTGGTCAGTACAGTCATCGTGGTCCAGCGCCCAGAAGAAGGCCGAGCTCAGTTAGTCCAGAGGCCGGTATATAATTTGAGCGAAGTACTGTCCACCTCGAAGCAAAACTACCCGCATTACCAGAAAATGTGCTATGGAGTGTACTTCACCGCCAAGAAGCTGAAGCCCTACTTTCAAGAGCATCCCATCACGGTCGTATGCACTGCCCCGCTTGCCGAGATCATAGGCAGCCGGGATGCATCCGGCCGGGTGGCTACGTGGGCCATTGCGCTGGCTCCTTACACGATCTTCTACCAGCCCCGCACCGCCATCAAGTCCCAAGCATGGGCCGACTTCCTTGTTGACTGGGCCGAGACCCAGTTTACCGCCAGCTCCCGACACCACTCATTGGCGGATGCACTTCGACGGATCCAAGATGCGCACCGGCTTGGGCGCCGGCATCGTCCTCACCTCTCCCAAGGGCGACAAGCTCAGATACACATTGCAAATTCATTTTGCCGCCTCCAACAATATGGCCGAGTACGAGGCGCCCATACACGGGCTCCGGCTAGCCAAAGAACTCGGCATACGCCAGATCCTGTGTTATGGCGACTCGGATTTGGTGGTCCATCAGTCATCTGGCGACTGGGATGCCAAGGACGCAAACATGGCGAGCTATCGATTCCTCGTCCAGCAAATTAGCAAATACTTTGAAGGGTGCGAGTTCCTCCACGTGCCACGGGCCGACAACGAGCAAGCAGATGCCTTGGGACGGATCGGCTCCACCCGACAAGCTATACCAACCGGCGTCTCTCTCCAACGCCTTCTCAAACTGTCTGTCAAGCCGTCTCCAGAATCAGACTCCATCTTCGTACCGCCTGCCCCTGATGCAGTCATATCCGACTTGGGGAACCCAGCAGGCGGCTCGGGGACTTCGACAAGCGGCCCGGGGACTGCCATAGTCGCACCCGGCTCGGGGACTTCAGAACCCGGCCCGGGGACTGCAGCAGTCGGCCCGAGGACTGCAGCAGTCGGCCCGGGGACTGCAACGACACAACAGGCGGTGGCTGACTCCAACTCTTCACCACCCAACCCACCCACCCGGGTCACAGTAGCCGTACTGACAACAGAAGAAGTCACAGCTCCATCATGGGCCCAGCCCATCCTCAACTTCCTAGTAAACAGAGAGCTGCCGACTGATGAGATCTCGGCAAGACTAGTTCAACGCCGAGCCGGAGCATACGCAATGATAAACAGAGAACTTGTTAAGCGTAGCGTCACTGGAGTCTTCCAGCGCTGCGTCGAGCCAAAGAAGGGCATAGCAATCCTCAAGGATATCCACCAAGGCGAATGCGGCCACCACGCGGCCTCAAGATCACTTGTCGCCAAAGCTTTCCGCCATGGCTTCTTCTGGCCGACTGCTTTGGAAGACGCTAAGGAATTAGTCAAATGCTGCAAAGGATGCCAAGTCTTCAGCTCCAAGCAACACCTGCCGGCTTCTGCACTCAAGACCATCCCCCTCACCTGGCCCTTTGCCGTTTGGGGGCTGGACATGGTGGGCCCATTCAAGACAGCCCGCGGCGGCATGACACATCTGCTTGTCGCCGTGGACAAATTCACCAAGTGGATTGAAGCGAAGCCAATCAAGAAGCTGAACGGGCCGACTGCCGTGACATTCATCGCAGACATCACCACTCGGTATGGTATACCACACAGCATCATCACCGACAACGGCATGAATTTTGCCAAGGGAGCACTGGCTCGTTTCTGCGCGACACAGGGCATCCGACTGGACTTAGCGTCCGTTGCCCACACGCAGTCAAACGGCCAGGTCGAGCGAGCAAATGGCCTCATCCTCTCCGGCATCAAGCCCCGACTGGTCGTACCACTGGAGCGTTCGGCCGGCTGCTGGCTCGATGAGCTGCCGGCTGTCCTCTGGAGTCTACGTACTACCCCGAACAAGTCAACCGGCTTCACTCCTTTCTTCCTTGTATATGGTGCCGAGGCTGTCACCCACTGACATCGAGTTCGACTCGCCTCGGGTCACCATGTACACGGAGGCGGAGGCCAAGGAAGCGCGAGAAGACAGTGTCGACCTGCTGGAAGAAGGCCGGTTGTTAGCACTCAGTCGGTCTGCCATCTACCAGCAGGGTTTGCGCCGTTACCACAACCGGAAGGTCAAGCCAAGATCCTTCCAAGAAGGCGATCTTGTGCTCCGGCTAATCCAGCGAACAGCCGGCCAGCACAAGCTCTCGGCCCCTTGGGAAGGCCCATTTGTCATCAGCAAGGCCCTAGGCAACGACTCCTACTACCTGATCGACGCATAGAAGCCGAGGGCACGCAAGAGGGATGATTCCGGCAAGGAGTCAGAGCGACCATGGAACGCCAATCTCTTGAGAAGATTTTACAGTTCAAAGTAGTATGTATCACGCTACCTTTTTGTATTTAAGTACAAGACAACGGTCCCCCCGAGGCGCACTCGCGGACTACCCTCTTTTATCTATGAATGAAGAGTGTCATACCCATGAATGTACTATTACATTTGATTTTCTATCTGGCACCGGGTTCGACTAGTCGGCCCGGGGACTGGCCGCCTTGAGTTATATTAAAAGTTCTACCTGAAGTCAGACAAGTAGTGTGCCGGCACCCAAGCCCTCTCTTATTGAAAGTCGTAGCTTGAAGAACCGACTGTCCGACTGGCAAGAGCCAAAGGCAGGAAAGGATGCCCACACGAAAAACGGCTAAGGACTAACGAACCTATATAACACAAGCCGGCCTCCCACCACGCCTACCGGCTGTCAGAACAGCCGGCTGGCCGGCTTCCGAGTCACTTCGCTACAATCCAAGAAAGCTAGAGTACTTGCCCTCCCAACCGGCCAAGCACTTCTCCAGCCACAGACTGCAGAGCAGCTGTCCGGCTGGGAAGGCGGCAACCAAGGGAGGGCGGCAAAGGAAACAGCCAAAGGATGAAAAGCAAGAACAAGGGAAAGCCAAACACATGCATGATTATATTTACACATAAGGCCTTCAACAGGCCGGCAGTCAATATAGTTTGAATACACCCCCAGTGGGTGGAATTGCGCAAACTTAACAAAATATTGTTCAAAGAGTAATAAAGCAGGAAAGTAAAGGCGGCAAATTAGGCTAAGGGCGCAACAGGGGAGCCGGGCTGGTCGGTGGAGACAGCAGCGCCGGCTGGCGAGTCTCGGCTTGATCATCGCCGGCTGCAGGCGGTGCGCTCGCACGCGCCTTGTTGTTGGAGGCACGGTCAAGCTGAGGCTAGCCGGCTGCTCCACCATCTGGCACGGCGTCTTCACCCTCCTCCTCCTCCTCCTCGCCCCGTCGCTGGAGTCGATCTCCTCCGCCAAGTCCTCGCCATCTGCTGGGTTCAGCCCGAACCACTCCTCCGGCTGGGCAACGCCTTTATCATCCACCTCAGGAGCAAAGGCGCTAGTGTCGGTGTAGTGGCGATCGCCGAGGCACGCTGGATGATAGCCGGCCGCGCCGGCTCCAGCTCCGTGTCGGCCTCCTGCCGCCAGGTGGCCAGCTGGTCCAAGCTCAGCTCAGGATACCAGGCTTTGACGAACTCCAGCGCCCGCCTGGCGCCTGACCGAGCTGCAGAAGCCTTGCAGGCCTCGAAGCGGCCGGCTGCTACCTCCAGCCAGTCGGCAGTCCGACTGGGGGTGCGGGGAATCACCTCGTCGGGCCAGAGAGCGGCCAGCACTTGTGCCCCAACACGTTGAAGCCGGCGGAGCATGCGGTGAGCCGGCTGGAGGCGGGCTTGAATCGCCAGGAGCTGTTCCTCAAGCGACCGGCGAGCGTTCGGCGCGATCTCAGCGCCAGCCTGCCTTTGCGCCTTGCAGTGGGCCTCGACGACCTGGTTGGCGGCAGTAGAGTAACCAGGGAAGTACTCTGCACAAGAAAGAAAGAAAGAGAAAGAAGAGAAAAATACAAAGTTAGAGAATGAATCAAACGGCAAGCGGCAAGCAAGGAACGAAGAAGAAGGCGGCCTACCGTCAACCAAGTCTTCAATCTGGTCGTAGCCGTTGATCAACGATTGCCTCGCCTTAGCCCAGCTCGCCGCCTCGGTCTCGGACTCGGCCTGGAGGGCGGCCTCGCTATCCTGCACCGCCTTCAGGGCCGCCTTGTGGCTCTCCTCCTGGTCGGCCAGCTTCTTGACCAAGCGGTCACGCTCCTGAGCCAAGGCGTCAAGCTCGGCTTCCTTAGCACGAAGGGCGGCCTGGGTCGCACCCAGCTGCTCCCTCAGTTTGGCGTTGGCCGCTGCAGGTATGGCAGAGAAGAAAAGAGCAATAAGAAAGAAGTCGTCAGGAAAGATCCGACCCGACTGCTCAGCAGTCGGCCCAAATCTCGGGGACTACACCCGGTGGGTGCGCTGACGCGCCCCCACATGAGATAAAAGATGGAGCACTTACTCCGGCTCTCAGTTAGATCAGCAGTCTTCTGGGTCAGCTCCCGAGCCTGGGAGTTGAAGGCAGCCGCACGGAGGTTGTGGTAGTCCTGCAAGTCGGACAGAGAAGCGAACAAGAGCAAGATAAGCAATCAAAGTCTACTAAGAAGTTCCAAGCCGCCTGCTCAGCAGCATACGTGGAACTCGGGGACTACACCCAGTGGGTGCGCTGACGCGCCCCCACGGAAGAAACCAAGATCAAGAAGCAAAAAAACGGGAAGACTCACCCAAATGGCCGCCCGTGTCACGAGGAACTCGTCATTATACTGCCTCAGCACTGCGGCCTGGGACTGAAGCCGGTTCCGGACTTCTTGCGCCGCCACATTCACCACGGCCGTCCCACCACCCGGTGTCCACCCCGAGCTGGCGCTGGCCGTCTCCACGTCCTGGGCCGACGAGCTGGAGCCCGTGGCCTTCTGCGGGTCCGGAGCCGAAGTTGCCTTCCCCGCGCGCTGGCGCTATGGCGACCGGACCACCAGGTCCGTCCTCACAGCCAGCTCGCCTCCAGCCGATTGTGCAGGCGGCACGTTAGGCACGACAGAAAACGTGACCTACTGTGACAAACACATATCATCACGGAAGTGTATTTTTTTTGTAGTGCATGTAGCTTCACATTTCTCAAGTTATGTTGATTTCCGGAGTGCATGTGCCTTCATATTTTTTAAGTTTAATGTTCGCCCCTGGTAACTTGAATTCGTGGATCCGCCATTGCACACAAATCATACATGCAGGCCAGTACGAATTAAATGAAATGCAGGGACTTATGCTAGCTCGTTGTACAGGCTCATTGCAGATCTGCTTGCGCTTGGGATGTTACAAGTCCATGTTACCACTTGCTTGGATGTGCAGGCCTTGTGCTCCTTGCACCCCCCTCTGCATTTTAGACACGGCGAATGGTTGATCAAATAAGAGGAATCGACCTTGCTGTTGTACCGGAGGACAGATACTTACAAGGTCATACGGGTGTGCAGGATGTGTACCAGATCCCGTAGCATCGTCATGCTTCGCTAAAAATGGTTTTGCTCATTTCAGATGATATCTCCAGAAGAAATAAGAGTTAAAGTCAGAGTTGCATAGGCGTGTAAGCTAAGAGAGCAGTGAAAGAATATCCAAACATCGTCGGAACAATGCACAAGGGAGTAATGTGTGGATACCTAGTTCGGGCTGGCGTTTGGGCATGCTCGCCTAGCTAGAGTGCGGGTCACTTCAGAGCCATTAAGGGTGATGCGCTGGTGTTGGCTAGCCGCGCACTGATGCAGATCTTGAGTGGCAGCGGAGCACTACGATGTGGTGGACAAGACCGTTGGTGAAGCCCCAACGGCCTCGGGGGGCGGAGGTGCGACGATGTGATCGGTGAAGTAGCCCCGGTGAGGTGGGAGACGGCGGTGGCGAAGCGCACCTGATGCGGTGGAAGTCGGTGTCTCTGAGGCACGTCGGTTGCGGCGGCTGACGTTGTCGGTGGACCACCCGGTGCGGTGGACAAGGGCGTAGATGAGGTAGCTCCAGTGCGGTGGTGAAGCGCGACCGTCATTTTCGTCGTCGTCCGACACAGAGGTGGGGAGGAGCGATTTGAACTTTGCTTAGGTTGGCAGCGAATTAGGGATTTGAGCAATCTGGGCACAGAAGGGGTTGGTGGAAAAGGGAGATTTTGCTTGGGGCCGCCAGATATTTCAATCCGAAGCGTGTAAGCGTGAACTTATTTTGTCATCATTTTTTTGGGGGGGGAGGGGAAAGGGAGGGAGGGGGTGGGTGGCTGGGTGCTAAGCATCCGTACAACACACATGACCACCACGACACGACCTGGTCTGCCTGGTGCGCCTACATTTGAGAATGCAAACGAATCTTCTTTCATTTGCAAACGAATCTATATGTATTACCATGCCCGTGTTTTCCTTGCAAATAATTAGTCATTTGAAACGAGATACTATAAATTAATTAATGAGGAGTTATTTGAAAAAAAAATCGAAACAGTATCCACGCTAACCTGGATTAGAGTGTGTGTCACATAATTAGTTATTTGAATTAGAGTGTGTGTCACATAGCGATCTCCAACTCTAACATGGATTTTGCATTTCACGGTAACCATGCTACTTTTTTAATACAAATTCATATGTATATGTTGAACACCATGGTAGTGAGAAAACTTTGGATGGATTCAAACATATGACCTAATAAATAGCACAACAATCGAGTCAATGTCAACTTTTCCAAACCTAGTATGGCACGAATTCGAAATAATTACCCATATGCATGGTCCTCTGTTCAAATCTTACAATGTACACCGAATTGAAACATCGATATTAAGTCTCATACTATCTACATTCAAATGTTGTTTTTAGCCCCCCCCCCCCTCCGGCACACATGCAACATACTTCCTGTATCGGTCAATCTTCCTCTCCTAACCACATTAGGAAGCTATCGGTTTCCGGCACATGTTCATTATTTCTCTCCATGTTTCGATCTCTAACTCTCTCAACTACACAACCCCCTTTTTACACTCTGTTACCAAATGTATTTACCTCACACACCCGCCATTGCACCCCATGCTGAGCTCTCTCCCTCTCTCCCCCTCCCACCCTCTCTCACTAGATCCATGCATTGCCTATCTAGCCTCCCAACCTCTCGTGTGCACGCACGCACGTTGTCTATCTAGGTCACTCCCTCGAGACTGTCGCACTCTTTCTTCCGCACGGTGGCTCACACTCGCTCAATCTCGCTCTCTTTATCTGAGTCTCGATTAACCTCGTTTTCTTTCACACACAAATGATATATCTCCTTGTTCGGGCCTCGATCGACACACTCTATACTCTCTCAGGCAGATTGTCTATCTAGGTCAGTCCATCCAAGCCGCCCCCGCTCTTTCAACCTCATGGCGGGCCACGCTCACTCAATCTCTCCCTCTCTCCCTCTCTCTCTGTATGTCTCGATTGACCTCGCTCTTTCTCAGACACAAACGATATATCTCCATGTTTGAGCCCAATTTGACATATTCATATTGTATACTCTCTCACTCACATTGTCTATCTAGGTCACTCTCTCCAACCCGTTTCACTCTTCCGATCGCACGACGACCCACACTCGCTCAATCTCTCTCCCTTTATATATGTAATCGATTGACCTTGCTTCCTCCCACGCACAAAATATATCTACATGTCTGTGATTGGATCATCTCTCAAGCTCTATCTTACAGCCCTCACTCTTCCCAAAAGCTCAATCAGACAATATCTCTCCATATATATCTTTTCAATGAATGTCGGACCACACTCACTTTGTCTCTCTATCTATATGTCTCTCGATTGAACTCGTTTTCTCACGCCGTATCTTCCACACATTCCGAGGGGGACTCCAACCTTGGATTAATTTGTGTAGGCATTTATTCTGGTGAGTTTAGGTTATATTTTCATAGCATTCGGCCCACAACTACTCCAAACACCTTTGCAACCCCTGCACCTCCCCCAATTGATTTCCCTCTGGCTCGGTCATCGCTCTCTCGCACGTCCTTTCTCGCCTTCAACGTTGCACCATGGTATTATTGCAAAAAATTTGTTGTTCTCTTTAATTATTACAAATAAGCTACAAAACTACACACCGATAGTCCACCTGGAATGGAACAAATTTCGACCCACAAATTCAAGTGCTACCAACTACACACTGAGGGGCCCACCTGTCATGAAACAAATTTGGACCCATATACAAATTAAAAAAAATAAAGGACGAGGATCGAACATGCGACCAGGGCCTTCAAGCCGCACGTCAATAGGCAACATACATAGAACAACAATGTTTTTATATTACCACAGCCTATTTAATGGATAACATGTAATATTATTTTTAGTACATTAGTGGGACTGGCTCGTTAGCATGTACTATTTGCCTTCACTTACTGGTGGGTTCCATGTGTGCTCTCTCTCCTCCCCTTCTGTGTTTAGACGCACGGCAAACACGAAGAACTCATGAGCGATGTTGCCGTTGACTATATCTGGACGCGTTCACAAGTTACCGCACCAGTTTCACGTACTAGTAGTACTAGTCAATGTGTACATGCAATGCACATTAATTTGGAAGTATATTAAGTGCATGCGGATATTAAGTAGGATATTATTTGCGTGTTATTATGTGATTAGCACTATTTTTGGCATGAAATTAACTACACGCTAAACGTGTTGAGTGTTCGACATTGAAGCAGTCTAGGTCGTTGGATGAGAAGGAATACATGTGGCTTGATGACGTTTTATATTTAATTTGATACGGCTCTAGCAGAACATTCAATCGATCAAACCTTAGATTTCATTCAGTCTGACTCCGGCTTTACATTCATACGACGATCGATCTAAAATGAACGGAAATGATAAACGTTTGGATTTTATGCATGGCAATCCGAACGTTTTTCATGGCAAATTTAGATTATGCGGCGGGGCGGGGGCGTCTTGCGGTGGGAAGCGGCTCCTCTGCCGTGCTCTGTGTGTCATCGGGCCACTGACCGATGGCGACGGCGATGGCGGCGTCTTGCGCCGTTGTTGGCGTACTCCTGGACAAGGAAGGCCACGATGTTCTGGACTTCAGTCTCCAGGAGCGAGTCAACTGGCGTGAGGAGGTGACTGGCGTTGGTGCAAGGAAGCAGTCGACGACGCCCATCCATGCCGCTGAGGGGGGCACTGGCACCCGCGCGGGGACAGGCGCTGACAACAGCGTGGCGGAGACATGTGTGCGCACGGGCACCGGCACGGGCGCACACGTCAGTGCATGCGCATGCGCGGGCGCTGGCAGGTGCACGGGCATGCACGTCAGTGCACGCGCAGGTCCATGCGCTGGCAGGTGCATGGGCTCGTGAAAGTCAGCGGGGACCTCGTGGAACCCCGTGGCATCAAGCTCGGTGACAATGTGCGGCTCCCAGCCCATCAATGCCACTGTCGGTGTCAAAACCGGCAGATCTCGGGAAGGGGTCCCGAACTGTGTGTCTAAGGATCGGAGGTAATAGGAGACAGGGACACGATATTTACCCAGCTTCGGGTCCTCTTAATGGAGGTAATATCCTACTTCCTGCTTGATTGACTTTGATGAATATAAGGGTTACAAGAGTTGATCTACCTCGAGATCGTAATGGCTAAACCCTAGATGTCTAGCCTGTATGATTATGATCATTTCTATGGACTAAACCCTCCGGTTTATATAGACACCGGAGGGGCCTAGGGTTGTACAGAGTCGGTTTACAGAGAAAGGAATCTTCATATCCGAACGCCAAGCTTTCCATACAGGCAAAGGAGAGTCCCATCCGGACATGGGAGAAAGTCTTCTATCTTGTATCTTCACGGCCCATTAGTTCGGCCCACGTCACATAGCCCGGACGCCCGAGGACCACATAATCCAGGACTCCCTCAGTAGCCCCTGAACCAGGCTTCAATGACGATGTGTCCGGCGCGCAGATTGTCTTCGGCATTGCAAGGCGGGTTCCTCCTCCGTATACTCCAAAGTAGCCTTCCAACATGAGATCTGTATCCGGCTCTGTTTACCAGCTACAACCCTAAACCAGAAGGACAAAATACTTAAAAAATAAGTCATGTCTATTGACAGCTTTTTCCCGGCGAGACGTTACGCTCGGCCTCATTATTATTTCAAACCGTTTTTAGCCTCTCGCTTCACGTTTCGAGACACGACCCATATTGACACGTCTTGTCCAAGCGGAGATCATGTCCCCTTATTACAGGATTCTCATCAATACGGGTTTGGGTAACCCAACCATGCCGTTTGCACGACCCCTTGGGAATAGGCGAGTTTTAAGGCTTGTGAGGAGGCGCTTGATATTCATTCCCTTTATATAGGGATAAAGACCCATCTTTCTCCCCCACGCCTTCTTCTTCCTCAGCCCCTCCCATCCTCGAGCTCCAGCGCCCAAGTCTCGACTTCTCCCACCGCCACCAAGCACCCCAGCCATGTCCGGATCCGGCTCTCAAGCCAAGTGGGTGGCCTCCTCTGTCACCGAGGAGGACATTGCGGTGCTCCGGGAGGCGAGGTACCTGACTGCGGAAATCCCACACAGGCTCCCTGCCAAAGGGCAGGTCATCCCCACACCAAAGCCCGGTGAGAGGGTTGTGTTTATCCCTCACTTCCTCCACGGGTTAGGGTTTGCTCGTCACCCCTTTGTTCGCGGACTCATGTTCTGTTACGGGCTAGATTTTCACGATCTAGCCTCGAACTCTTTTCTCCACATCTCGGTGTTTATCTCCATGTGTGAGGCTTTTCTCCGTATCCCCCCACACTTCGTCCTATGGCTCAAGATATTCAACGTGAAGCCGAAGGTGGTTGACGGGGAGCACGTGGAGTGCGGCGGTGCTATGGTGAGCAAGCTCGCTAATGTTACCGGGCCAAAAGGGGCCTTCGTGGAGACTGTCAAGGTATGACAGCAGGAGTGGTTCTACATCACTGAACCCCGCGGCACCAATTGGGCGGTCACTCCCGCATTCAGATCCAGTCCCCCACCACGGCTTGCATCGTGGATCAATAAGGGTATGGAATGGGGATCATCCGACGAGGTGCGGATGCTGCAAAAGCGCATCAAAAGCATCATCGAAAAAGACACCAGGTGATGCTAGTCCGCCGAACCCTCCCGTGCCAGCGACGGTCTCTCCGTATGTGGGAGTTTAATCTGGAAGGGCCGGGACCCTGTAGCAATTCTTCGGTACAACGCACAAAGGGATTTGGAAACTGCTCTTCAAGGCTCAAAAGTCATGGCCGAACACCTCTGAGGACATCGGCCTGGACTGCAAACATCCGGATACCCCGGTAAGTGCTCAATTTCTGAACATAGCTTAGTTCATTAATCTAAGGTGACACACTGACAATTCCATCCTTTAATCAGGGTTTGATAAAGAAGGCGGAGCGGATCAGGTGTTCAGCTCCACTTCCCGAAAACCCAGTTGATCCTCTGTTAATGAAGATGCTGGTCCCGGCGCTGTACCAAGCGCTGACGAAGAAGGACAAGAAGAAGAAGAACAAGAAGGCCGAAGGTGGTGTCCACCATAAAGGTACATCGGACGCTATGTCCGGGGGACCGAGGCTCCCTCCTCCGAGGGCGAAGACGAAGTGGAGGAACAAGGTGATAACCCTCCTCCCCAAGGAAAGAAAAGGGCTGCCTCCGAAGACATGGAGGTGGAGGCGCCCAAGAGGGGAAAGATATCCCTGTTGGATGGCTCGGATTCGGAAGCCGAAGCCGTCACAAAACACCGCCCCAGGGACAAGCCCTTGCCGAATCGTAAGTAACTAAGGATGCTCTATACATATCCAATCCTTTTTGAGTTGCGAGGATAATATTAAATTACATGTTGCAGTCCGGCCCGCGATCTCCCTCATCAATCCTCCTCATCGGCGGATTTGCCGCCAGAGATGATGTAGAGTGAGATGCCTCCACAAGCTTCCTTGCCCCCTAGGGCGGACGACCTTGAGGTGTCATCCCGGAGGGTTTCTCCGGGTCGGCAAGAGGTGCGGGGGACGATTAAGATAGAGCTAGAGGGTAACACCTCAGCCGTCAAGGGTTCGGGGGGGCACGACCCCCGTGGGAACCGGCGATGGGGGCCCTGAATTGTCCGGTCTTCAGCCGAATACTGCTCCGGAGATGGATCCGGGGTCGAGTAAGCGGCCACCTTCGGGGGAGAGGGGAGTGCCTACTCCCACGGCGACCTCCATGAATCCGGAGGCGCCGGACTCTATGACGGGTACATGGCAAAGTGCATCCATCTTAGAGGAGCATCATACCTTAATGTGTACGGTAGTTGAGAAGATTCAGTCCGCCAAAAGTGGACTGAATGACGCCTTCACAAGCCTACTAACAGGCTTCGAGGTATGTGATGTAATGTCTTTAGCTGCTTTCCATATGAAAAATACGCGTGTATATAGATAGTAGCCCCTGAGACTCCAGTCAGCTCGCAAAGAGAGGCGAACAGAGGATCAATAGATATTTTCAGGAAGTAACATATTTATTTGATTGAAATAACAGGCTTCATTGTTAGCGCGACCGCCCAAGCTGCGGAAGTTGCCGAACTAAAGCAGAAACTGAAGCTGGCTGATGAGGACATTGTCCTTGTTAACAAGCGGCTTGACGAGGCGCAAGGTATATTTTCGGACATCCCGTTTGTGCCTATATGACGGTGCGAACACTAGGTTGAAAATTACACACTGTTATATGCATAATTGCAAATGGTGCTGCCGCGGTCGAGACCCTTCGGGCCGAACTTGCCCGGGCCAACGAGCAGGCCAGGGTGAGCAATGTGGCCGCTGATAAAGCGGCTACCGATTTGAAGGCCGAACAGGCCACCCGGCGCCAGTTCGAGGAGCGGATATCTGCCATAGAGCAAGAGCTCAAGGACGCCGCCTGCAAATGCAAGTCCCTCGAGGAGGATAATAAAGCCAAGGCAGCCGAACTCGACAAGGCCCTTCAGGAGGCCAAAGAGGCGCATTCCGTGTCTAGAGCGGCTCGAGAGGAGATCCGGCAAGCTGGGCAGATAGCGGCTGGTAAGCCCTTTCTTTTACAGACTAAGTTCGGCGATCCGAAATATGCCTTGCTTAATCGACTGTGGAGTTCTCCAGACGCGTTTTCGGACCTGCCGAAGAGTGCCACCGACGATGCGCAGTTCTTCCAAGCTCAGGAAGGACATGCAACGGAGAAGCTATTCTGGTCACAATTCGCTGCACAGGAGCGCCCGGCATTGCTAAATGACCAAATGGCGCAATGGGCCGAACTTCACAAGATGTCCAGAGCTGCCATGAAGGACGTCATAGTTCGGCTATGGCCAGCCGAACCCATTCCGAACAGCTACTTCGGCTTGGTGCGGCGACTTGTCGATGCAGTGCCGCAAATCGACGCAGTCAAGCAGTCAGTGTGCATAGAAGGTGCACGGATGGCCTTCGCCTGCGTCAAGATGTAGTGGGTGAAGATGAAGGCCACCGATGTTGCAGTTAAGGGCCCGCCCGGAGGCAAGGACCACCGCACGCCGGAGCGCTACTTAGATGACGTCCTAGAGGGCACCTTCTTGATAGAGGGTCAGTGCTCGAAGGACATTATGCTCGAATGAATGTACCTGAACTGCCTGGACGTTATTTTATTATGTACTAAGGCCTTGTGATATATTTGTGCTATTATATGAAAGTTCTATCCTCCTGTGCAGTCGTTTGTATTCCTGAGAGTTGTCCAGTCATCGGCTTCAGCCCTCAAGTACATAATACGGGGGTGTTCAGAATAGCACATGATCACACTTGACCCAACGTCTTGGTCCGTAAAGGAGGTGTCAATGCGGCGAACCAGGCAATCGGACTATAAGGCTTTACCACTCTCACTTAGTCATAGGAGTTTGACGATGGGTCTACGAAGTAGCCCCTGGTATGTACACGGCTATCCGAATGCGGATACGTTACATATGTGACCGGAAAACAGTCCTTCGTATAATACAGAAAAAATCGCTAAAGATTTTAATAAGTCATCGACTGGCTGACCAGCTCTCGCCGCATCATGACAGTCAGTTTTCCGCTTTCTCTACTGAGGTGCTTCACCGGACGAACCAGAAACACAATCGCAGTAGTTCTCCCTTTACTACCCTAGCCGATCAGACGGAACGTAAGGTAGCAAACACAGGAGCCGGGTAACCCAACTATTGACCAAAGACATGATTCGGAGTCGGTGCATATAATGCCAAGCTCGGGATGCCGAGTGTGCTATAAAGCTATTCGGGCTTTTATTTGGCAACACATATGTTGCCATATAGAGCCCCTGGCAATTTGTGCCGAGGTGTGTGCGAGAGACAACTGAAGAGACAGAATACAGTCTATGAATAAAGGCGATACTGAATAAGAATTATGTTCACTGGAATCTGACTGATACGTCAAGCGTAATCTTACAGATTGTACCATAATCACCAAGGCCATTTTACATGTCGGGGGTCTAAGACTAAGGGGAAAAGCTCTATACAGGTTCTTAAATAAAGTTTTGGCCTACAAAATCCTTTGGACCTCCTGCCGCACGTCTGCGCTGCTTTGCCTTAGTGAGAAAGATTCCTTGAGAGGAGTGGTCTTCGATTATTTGTATGAAACTGGGCTCGGAGGGAGTCCATGTAAGTCCGTAGGATGAATAGGTTTTGATTCACCTGTGGTAAAAGATAAGAAATAATTAAAGAAGAGGGGAAGGCCATATAGGGTCGAACCGTACTATAGGCCTGTCCGTATTGTGCCTCCACTGATGCCCAAGGTATTTGGAGTGCATAATTATGCACGCGCTGTACGAATTTCGCAGATGTACGTGGCGATCGACGGAGGTGAAACTGCTAATCCAGCTCTGGAATTGCCGGGCTGCTAGCATGCAGAATTGACCGGCCTTGTGTAATAAAGTCCGGCGTCTTAATAGCCGATGAGGTGTGCGGCTTGACAGGGCCGCTTTGCACTTCGGCTGTGATGGCCGCGGTATGCTCCTCAGTACGGAGGGAGCGTTCCATGTTTCTGTTGATTGTAATGACGCCACATGGACCGAGCATCTTAAGCTTTAGATAGGCGTAGTGTGGGACCGCATTAAAACGGGTGAAAGCGGTTCGTCCGAGCAGTGCGTGATAGCACCTGCAGAAGCGGATGATATCGAAGATCAAGTCTTCGCTTCGGAAGTTGTCCGGCGAACCGAAGACGACTTCCAATGTGATTGAGCCCGTGCAGCGGGCCTCTACACCAAGTATTACTCCTTTGAAGGTAGTTTTAGTGGGCTTGATTCCTGACGGATCAATGCCCATTTTGCAGACGGTGTCTTGGTAAAGTAGATTGAGACTGCTACCGCCGTCCATGAGGACTCGCGTGAGATGGAATCCGTAGATGATTGGATCGAGGACCAGAGCTGCCGAACCTCCATGACGGATACTGGTTGGGTGGTCCTTTCGATCGAAGGTGATCGGGCAAGCCGACCATGGGTTGAATTTTGGGGCGACCGGCTCTATGGCGTAGACGTTCCGTAATGCGCGCTTGCGCTCCCTCTTAGGGATATGTGTGACATATACCATATTTACTATTTTTACCTCGGGGGGAAATTGCTTCTGTCCCCCTGTGTTCGGTTGATGAGGCTTCGTCGTCGTCGTCGCTGGGCGGCCCTTTCCCCTTGTGTTCGGCGTTGGGTTTGCCGCCCTATTTAAAAACCCAATAATTTGTGTTGGTATGATTGGCAGGTTTATCGGGGGTGCCATGAATCTGGCAAGGCCGATCAAGTATTCTGTCTAAACTGGATGGACCATCTCTGTTTGCCTTGAATGGCTTCTTCCGTTGACCGGATTTGGAGCCACTGAATCTGGCATTGACCGCCATGTCTTGGGTTCCTTCGTTATTGTTTCGATGCTTGTGCTTGTTGCGTCGTGGCTTTCCATGGCCATCCCTGGCTTCGGAGGTGCCAGGGTCGCTGGTGTTATTGCTTCTATGAGCAAGCCGGCTATCGTCTCTCGCGCAAAAGCGGGTCATAAGTGCGGTAAGGGCTGCCATGGACTTCGGCTCTTCTTGGCTGAGGTGTCGGGCGAGCCACTCATCTCGGACGATATCAAAGAACAATTATCATAATTAAATTCCATGAAATCCAAAATAGTGGGTTCATTGCTATGTAAAGTTTTTACCTCTTCAATCCCACTTTTACCAATTTTTACATCAAGATCTAAAAACTCCGAATCATTGGGACGCCTTTTAACTAAAGTTGACTCATCTCCAGTCCCATATTTATCAAGATTCATATTGGAAAACAAAGATTTAATAGGAGACACACAATCACTTTTAGATCTTCATCATTATTATCATGAAAACTAGAAGAACACGCTTTCACAAAGCAATCTTTTTTAGCACGCATCCTAGCAGTTCTTTCTTTGCACTCATCAATGGAAATTCTCATGGCTTTGAGAGACTCACTGATATCATGCTTAGGTGGAATATATCTAAGTTTCAAAGAATAAACATCAAGAGAAATTATATCCACGTTCCTAGCCAACTCATCAATCTTAGGCAATTTTTCTTCAAGCCAGGCATTGAAATTCTTTTGCGAATTCATAAATTCTTTAATACTAGTCTCAAAATCAGAGGGCATCTTATTAAAATTTCCATAAGATTTGTTGTAGGAATTACTAGGAAACGGCCTAGAATTAAAATTTCCTCTATATGCGTTGTTACCAAAATTGTTCCTACCAACAAAATTCACATCCATAGATTCATTATGATTCTCAATCAAAGTGGACAAAGGCATATCATTAGGATCAGAAGAAACACTCTTATTAGCAAACAATTTCATAAGTTCATCCATCTTTCCACTCAAACATTAATCTCTTCAATAGCATGAACTTTTTTACTAGTGGATCTTCCAGTGTGCCATTGAGAATAATTAACCATAATATTATCTAGGAGTTTAGTAGCTTCTCCTAAAGTGATTTCCATAAAAGTGCCTCCAGCGGCCAAATCTAACAGATTTCTAGAAACAAAATTCAATCCAGCATAAAAAATTGTATAATCATCCATAAATTCAAACCATGTGTAGGGAAATTACGTATCATTAATTTCATCCTCTCCCAAGCTTGTGCAACATGCTCATGATCAAGTTGCTTAAAATTCATAATATCGTTTCTAAGAGAGATGATCTTAGCGGGAGGAAAATACTTAGAGATAAAAGCATCTTTGCACTTATTCCATGAATCAATACTATTTTTAGGCAAAGAAGAGAACCAAGTTTTAGCACGATCTCTAAGCGAAAACGGAAATAGCTTCAATTTAACAATATCATTATCCACATCTTTCTTCTTTTGCATATCACACAAATCAACGAAGTTGTTTAGATGGGTAGCGACATCTTCACTAGGAAGGCCAGAAAACTGATCTTTCGTAACAAGATTCAACAAAGCGGTATTGATTTCACAAGATTCAGCATCGGTAGTAGGAGCAATCGGAGTGCTAATAAAATCATTATTGTTGGTATTGGAAAAGTCACACAATTTAGTATTATCTTGAGCCATCGTGACCAACAATCAATCCAACGCACAAGCAAACAAGAAGCAAGTGAAAAGAGGCGAACGAAAGAGGCCGAATAAAACGGCAAAGGTGAAGTGGGGGAGAGGAAAACAAGAGGCAAATGGCAAATAATGTAATGTGAGGAAGAAGAGTTTGTGATGGGTACTTGGTATGTCTTGACTTGAGCGTAGATCTCCCTGGCAACGGCGGCAGAAATCCTTCTTGCTACCTCTTGAGCATGAGCTGGTTTTCCCTTGAAGAGGAAAGGGTGATGCAGCAAAGTAGCGTAAGTATTTCCCTTAGTTTTTGAGAACCAAGGTATCAATCCAGTAGGAGACTACACGCATGTCGCCTAGTACCTGCACAAACAATCAAGAACCTTGCAACCAACACGATAAAGGGGTTGTCAATCCCTTCACGGCCACTTGCAAAAGTGAGATCTAATAAAGATAATAAGATAAATATTTTTGGTATTTTTGTTGTATAGATTGGAAAATAAAGATTGCAAAATAAATAGTAAAGTAGAATTATAGATCGGAAACTTATATGTTGTAAAGTAGACCCGGGGGCCATAGGTTTCACTAGTGGCTTCTCTCATGATAGCATATATTACGGTGGGTGAACAAATTACTGCCGAGCAATTGATAGAAAAGCGCATAGTTATGATGATATGTAAGGCAATGAGCCAATGATCATGAATATAGGCATCACGTCCGTGTCAAGTAGACCGAAACGATTCTGCATCTACTACTATTACTCCACACATCGACCGCTATCCAGCATGCATCTAGAGTATTAAGTTCATAAGAATGGAGTAACACATTAGGCAAGATGACATGATGTAGAGGGATAAACTCAAGCAATATGATATAAACCCCATCTTTTTATCCTCGATGGCAACAATACAATACGTGTCGGTTCCCTTTCTGTCACTGGGATCGAGCACCGCAAGATTGAACACAAAGCTAAGCACTTCTCCCATTGCAAGAAAGATCAATCTAGTAGGCCAAACTAAACCGATAATTCGAAGAGACTTGCAAAGATATCAAATCATGCATATAAGAATTCAGAGAAGAACCAAATAATATTCATAGATAATCAAGTTCATAAACCCACAATTCATCGGATCTCAGCAAACACACAATAAAAGAGTATTACATCGAATAGATCTCCAAGAACATTGAGGAGAACTTTGTATTGAGAACCAAAGAGAGAGAAGAAGCCATCTAGCTAATAACTATGGATCCGAAGGTCTATGGTAAACTACTCACACATCATCGGAGAGGCTATGGTGTTGATGTAGAAACCCTCCGTGATCGGACCTCCAGTATATCGCCGGGAAAGGCCCCAAGATGGGATCTCACGGGTACAGAAGGTTGCGGCGGTGGAAAAGTGGTTTCGTGGCTCCCCTGGATGTTCTCAGGGTATAAGAGTATATATAGGCGAAAGAAGTAGTTCGGTGGAGCTACGAGGGGCTCACGAGGGTGGGGGCACGCCTACCCCCCTGGGCGCGCCCTCCTGCCTCGTGGCCGCCTCATTGCGTTTCTGACTTCCACTCCAAGTCTCGTGGATTGCGTTTGTTCCAAGAAAGATCCTCGCGAAGGTTTCGTTCCGTTTGGATTCCGTTTGATATTCCTTTTCTACGAAACACTAAAATAGGCAAAAAAAACAGCAACTGGCACTGGGCCTCCGGTTAATAGGTTAGTCCCAAAAATAATATAAAAGAGCATATTAAAGCCCATTAAACATCCAAAACAAATAATATAATAGCATGGAACAATCAAAAATTATAGATATGTTGGAGACGTATCACGCACACACACACATTGATATGGCTGCCCATTTCTGTTGTTCTGCCTCATCGCAAACAGTTTGAATGGATTAACCGTGTGCCCTGCATCGCACATGCAACTAAAATCTGAACCGTGTTTGATGGCCCCGCCATCGCAAACGCTTTGCACCTTTTTGACGGGTTTTTTACACCAACATTTGCGATTATTGCATTGCACACAGTTTCGGCAAAGGGTCTCTGATCGTAGTGTCGCGTTAGCAGTATCCTGCAGTAGTGTCCATGAGGTCCGCGCTAAACACCTCAAGGCGGTCTTCTTGAAGATCGGTTTCCATAAGGCCTACGATACAGTCAGCTGGACTTTCCTTCGGGAGGTTTTGCTCTGGAAGGGCTTCGACGACCGTTGGGTCACCCGCGTGATGCAGATGGTCTCCTGTGATCGCACTGTTGTTAACATCAATGGGGAGATTGGGCCCTACTTCCCCACCCTTTGTGGGGTTAGACAAGGCGACACTTGCTGCCATCTTGGACAAGGCGAAGGCGGCAGGCCATATTCGAGGGATCACTCCCCATCTGGCCGGCGGGGTGGGGATCTCCCTCCTCCAGTATGCCGATGACACCATTATTATGGTGGAAGGCTCGGATGCGGACATCTCCAATCTGAAGTTCCTCCTCCTCTGCTTCCAACAGATGTCAGGCCTTAAGATCAACTTCGACAAGAGTGATGTGATGGTGATGGGCTACTCTCCTAACGAATGCCGGAGCATCGCCAACCGGCTTAACTGCCGATTGGGTTCCTTCCCCACGACCTACTTAGGGACTCCTATTAGTGACTCCCGGCTCTCCGTTGCCGACTTGCCGCCGACCGTGGCCAAGCTGCAGTTGCGCATTGAGCCTTGGCAGGGCCGGTGGCTGTCTAAGGCGGCCCAGACTATTCTCATCAACTCTTCCCTCTCCAGACTCCTCCTGTTCCTCATGATCTTCTACAGCCTGCACGAGACTTTGCGCCATGAGATCGCTAAAGTCCAGGCGCGATTCTTCTGGGCTGGTGACAACAATAAACAGAAGTACCATATGGTCAGTTGGCCAGGCATTTGCACGCCTCGGGAGCAAGGGGGCCTCGGGATCATGTGATCTAAGCGCATGAACATCGCCCTTCTATCCCGCTGGCTCTAGCGTATTGCGCAAGGGCAAGGTGGTCTCTAGCTAGACATCATCCGGAACAAATACCTGCGTGGGCAGCCACTTGCCTTCTGTCAGCGGTCTGGCGGCTCCCAGTTCTGGTAGTCGGTCATCCAGCTGCTCCCAGTTCTTCGCATAGGGACCTCCATCTCGGTTGGTTCTGGGGCTCCGACCCTGTTCTGGTTTGACCGTTGGGCTGGAGACATCCCCTTCGCAAGGGCCCTTATTGACTTAGGGCGCCTCGCCTTCCGAAGGCCATTTGGGCCTCCGGATTCAGTCGCCTGGCACGAGTTGCTTGACTGCATTGCCCTCCATGAGCCAAATCTTGAAGCTGGCCCTGATCATGTGTGATGGCATCTGGAGCCGTCGGGCCAATTCTCCACCAAGTCCCTCTACCGGCCCATTGCTCCCTCCTCTGCCCCCTCCCCTTACGACGGTGTGGTCCATTCGCCTACCTCTGAAGATCAGGATCTTCATGTGGCAATGGATTCGCGATCGGACCCCGTCCGGTGTGGAGGTCCGGAAGCGCAATGGTCCTGGTAACGGTCTTTGTCCGCTCTATGTCGTCCCAGAAGACTCGAATCACATATGCTTTTCATGTGTGTTGCTACCTCTTGAGCACTGAGTTGGTTTTACCATGAAGAGGAAAGGGTGATGCAGCAAAGTAGCGTAAGTATTTCCCTCAGTTTTTGAGAACCAAGGTATCAATCCAGTAGGAGGCCACGCACGAGTCCCTCGCACCTGCACAAACAAATAAATCCTCGCAACCAACGCAATAAAGGGGTTGTCAATCCCTTCACGGTCACTTACGAGAATGAGATCTGATAGATATGATAAGATAATATTTTTTGTATTTTTATGATAAAGATGCAAAGTAAAGAAAGAAAAATAAAGACAATGCTAGAAATAACTTGTTGACGGAAGATTAATATGATGGAAAATAGACCCGGGGGCCATAGGTTTCACTAGTGGCTTCTCCCAAGAGCATAAGTATTACGGTGGGTGAACAAATTACAGTTGAGCAATTGACAGAATTGAGCATAGTTATAAGAATATCTAGGTATGATCATGTATATAGGCATCACGTCCGAGACAAGTAGACCGACTCCTGCCTGCATCTACTACTATTACTCCACACATCGACCGCTATCCAGCATGCATCTAGAGTATTAAGTTCATAAGAACAGAGTAACGCTTTAAGTAAGATGACATGATGTAGAGGGATAAACTCGTGCAATATGATATAAACCCCATCTTGTTATCCTCGATGGCAACAATACAATACGTGCCTTGTTGCCCCTACTGTCACTGGGAAAGGACACCGCAAGATTGAACCCAAAGCTAAGCACTTCTCCCATTGCGAGAAAGATCAATCTAGTAGGCCAAACCAAACTGATAATTCGAAGAGACTTGCAAAGATAACCAATCATACATAAAAGAATTCAGAGAAGATTCAAATATTGTTCATAGGTAAACTTGATCATAAACCCACAATTCATCGGGCTCAACAAACACACTGCAAAAGAAGATTACATCGAATAGATCTCCACAAGAGAGGGGGAGAACATTGTATTGAGATCCAAAAAGAGAGAAGAAGCCATCTAGCTAATAACTATGGACCCGAAGGTCTGAGGTAAACTACTCAAACATCATCGGAGAGGCTATGGTGTTGATGTAGAAGCCCTCCGTGATCGATGCCCCCTCCGGCGGAGCTCCAGAAAAGACCCCAAGATGGGATTTCATGGGTACAGAAGGTTGCGGCGGTGGAATTAGGTTTTTGGCTCCGTATCTGGTAGTTTGGGGGTACGTAGGTATATACAGGAGGAAGAAGTACGTCGGTGGAGCAACGTGGGGCCCACGAGGGTGGAGGGCGCGCCCAGGGGGGTAGGCGCGCCCCCCTACCTCGTGCCTTCCTGGTTGATGTCTTGACGTAGTGTCCAAGTCCTCTGGATCACGTTCGTTCCGAAAATCACGTTCCCGAAGGTTTCATTCCGTTTGGACTCCGTTTGATATTCTTTTTCTGCGAAACTCTGAAATAGGCAAAAGAACCAGCAATTCTGGGTTGGGCCTCCGGTTAATAGGTTAGTCCCAAAAATAATATAAAAGTGTATAATAAAGCCCATTACTGTCCAAAACAGAATATAATATAGCATGGAACAAAAACAATTATAGATACGTTGGAGACGTATCAAGCATCCCCAAGCTTAATTCCTGCTCGTCCTCGAGTAGGTAAATGATAAAACAGAATTTTTGATGCGGAATGCTACTTGGCATGATTTCAATGTAATTCTCTTAATTGTGGTACGAATATTCAGATCCGAAAGATTCAAGACAAAAGTTTAATATTGACATAAAAATAATAATACTTCAAGCGTACTAACTAAGCAATTATGTCTTCTCAAAATAACATGGCCAAAGAAAGTCATCCCTACAAAATCATATAGTCTAGCTATGCTCTATCTTCACCACACAAAGTATTTAAATCATGCACAACCCCGATGACAAGCCAAGCAATTGTTTCATACTTTTGATGTTCTCAGACTTTTTCAATCTTCACGCAATAGATGAGCATGAGCCATGGACATAGCACTATATGTGGAATAGAATGGTGGTTGTGGAGAAGACAAAAAGGAGAAGATAGTCTCACATCAACTAGGTGTATCAATGGGCTACGGAGATGCCCATTAATAGATATCAATGTGAGTGAGTAGGGATTGCCATGCAACGGATGCACTAGAGCTATAAGTATATGAAAGCTCAACAAAAGGAACTAAGTGGGTGTGCATCCAACTCGCTTGCTCACGAAGACCTAGGGCATTTTGAGGAAGCCCATCATTGGAATATACAAGCCAAGTTTTATAATGAAAATTTCCCACTAGTATATGAAAGTGATATCATAGGAGACTCTCTATCATGAAGATCATGGTGCTACTTTGAAGCACAAGTGTGGTAAAAGGATAGTAACATTGTCCCTTCTCTCTTTTTCTCTCATTTTTTTATTTGGGCCTTTTCTTCTTCTTTTTATGGCCTATTTTTTTTTAGTCCGGAGTCTCATCCCGACTTGTGGGGGAATCATAGTCTCCATCATCCTTTCCTCACTTGGGACAATGCTCTAAAAAATGATGATCGTCACACTTTTATTTACTTACAACTCAACAATTACAACTCAATACTTAGAACAAAATATGACTCTATGTGAATGCCTCCGGCGGTGTACCGGGATATGCAATGAATCAAGAGTGACATGTATGAAAGAATTATGAACAGTGGCTTTGCCACAAATACGATGTCAACTACATGATCATGCGAAGCAATATGACAATGATGGAGCGTGTCATAGTAAACGGAACGGTGGAAAGTTGCATGGCAATATATCTCGGAATGGCTATGGAAATGCCATTATAGGTAGGTATGGTGGCTGTCTTGAGGAAGGTATATGGTGGGTGTATGATACCGGCGAAAAGTGCGCGGTATTAGAGAGGCTAGCAATGGTGGAAGGAAGGAAGAAAAGTGTGTAACCCATGGACTCAACATTAGTCATAAAGAACTCATATACTTGTTGCAAAAATCTACAAGTTATCAAAGCAAAGTATTACGCGCATGCTCCTAGGGGGATAGATTGGTAGGAAAATACCATTGCTCGTCCCCGACCGCCACTCATAAGAAAATCAATAAATAAATCATGCTCCGACTTCATCACATAAAGGTTCACCATACGTGCATGCTACGGGAATCACAAACTTTAACACAAGTATTTCTCAAATTCACAACTACTCAACTAGCATGACTCTAATATCATCATCTCCATATCTCAAAACAATTATCAAGCATCTAACTTCTCATAGTATTCAACACACTCATAAGAATATATTTTTACTAATCTTGAATGCCTATCATAATTAAAGCAAATTACCATGCTGTTTTGTAGGACTCTCAAAATAATCTAAGTGAAGCATGAGAGAACAATAGTTTCTATAAAACAAAACCACCACCGTGCTCTAAAAGATATAAGTGAAGCACTAGAGCAAAAACTATATAACTCAAAAGATATAAGTGAAGCACATAGAGTATTCAAATAATTTCTGAATCATGTGTGTCTCTCTCAAAAGGTGTGTACAGCAAGGATGATTGTGGAAAACTAACAAACAAAGACTCAAATCATACAAGACGCTCCAAGAAAAACACATATCATGTGGTGAATAAAAATATAGCTCCAAGTAAAGTTACCGATGGAAGTAGACGAAAGAGGGGATGCCTTCCGGGGCATCCCCAAGCTTTGGCTTTTTGGTGTCCTTAGATTATCTTGGGTTGACATGGGCATCCCCAAGCTTAGGCTCTTGCCACTCCTTGTTCCATAATCCATCAAATCTTTTACCCAAAACTTGAAAACTTCACAACACAAAACTTAACAGAAAATCTCGTGAGCTCCGTTAGCGAAAGAAAACAAAACACCACTTCAAGGTACTGTAATGAACTCATTATTTATTTATATTGGTGTTAAACCTACTGTATTCCAACTTCTCTATGGTTTATAAACTATTTTACTAGCCATAGATTCATCAAAATAAGCAAACAACACACGAAAAACAGAATCTGTCAAAAACAGAACAGTCTGTAGTAATCTGTAACTAACGCAAACTTCTGGAACTCCAAAACTTCGGCCAAAGTAGGACGACCTAGAAAATTTGTTTATTGATCATAAGCAATTGGAATAAATATTTTATCACGTTCTGGTGATTTTTAACAATTATTTTCGTGAACAGAAAGTTTCTGCAATTTTCAGCAAGATCAGATAACTATCATCCAAGAAGATCCTATAGGTTAAACTTGGCACAAACACTAATTAAAACATAAAAAAAATAAACAGAGGCTAGACCAAGTATTTATTCCTAAACAGAAGCAAAAAGCAAAAAACTAAAAATAAAATTGGGTTGCCTCCCAACAAGCGCTATCGTTTAACGCCCCTAGCTAGGCATAATAGCAAGGATAGATCTAGGTATTGCCATCTTTGGTAGGCAATCCATAAGTGGCTCTCATGATAGATTCATATGGTAATTTTATTTTCTTTCTAGGAAAGTGTTCCATGCCTTTCCTTAACGGAAATTGGAATCTAATATTTCCTTCCTTCATATCAATAATTGCACCAATCGTTCTAAGGAAAGGTCTACCAAGAATAATAGGACATGAAGGATTGCAATCTATATCAAGAACAATAAAATCTACAGGCACATAATTCCTATTTGCAATAATAAGAACATCATTAATTCTTTCCATAGGTTTCTTAATGGTGGAATCCGCAAGGTGCAAGTTTAAAGAGCAATCATCAAAATCACGGAAACCTAGCAAATCGCACAAAGTTTTTGGGATCGTGGAAACACTAGCACCCAAATCACATAAAGCATAGCACTCATGATCTTTAATTTTAATAGTAGGTTCCCATTCATCATAAAGTTTTCTAGGGATAGAAACTTCCAACTCAAGTTTTTCTTCATAAGATTGCATCAAAGCATCAACGATATGCTTAGTAAAAGCTTTATGTTGCTATAAGCATGTGGAGAATTTAGCACAGATTGCAACAAGGAAATACAATCTATCAAAGAGCAATTATCATAATTAAATTCCTTGAAATCCAAAGTAGTGGGTCCATTAATATCTAGAGTTTTGATCTCTTCAATCCCACTTTTACCAATTTTTGCATCAAGATCTAAAGACTCCGAATTTTTGGAACGCTTTCTAGGTAAAGGTGGATCATATTCAGTCCCGTCATTATCAAGATTCATATTGCAAAACAAAGATTTAATAGGGGACACATCAATAACTTTTAGATCTTCATCTTTATTTTCATAGAAATTAGAAGAACACGCTTTCACAAAGCAATCTTTCTTAGCACGCATCTTAGCGGTTCTTTCTTTGCAATCATCAATGGAAATTCTCATGGCTTTGAGAGACTCATTGATATCATGCTTAGGTGGAATAGATCTAAGTTGCAAAGAATCAACATCAAGAGAAGTTCTATCAACGTTCCTGGCCAATTCATCAACTTTAAGCAATTTTTCTTCAAGCAAAGCATTGAAATTCTTTTGCGAATTCATAAACTCCTTAACACTAGTCTCAAATTCAGAAGGCATCTTATTAAAATTTCCATAAGAATTGTTGTAGGAATTACCATAATTATTGGAGGAGTTACTAGGGTATGGCCTAGGATTAAAGTTTCCTCTATACGCGTTGTTACCAAAATTATTCCTACCAACAAAATTCACATCCATAGATTCATTTTTATTCTCAATCAAAGTAGACAAAGGCATGTCATTAGGATCAGAAGAAACATTTTTACTAGCAAATAATTTCATAAGTTCATCCATCTTTCCACTCAAAACATTAATTTCTTCTATCGCATGCACTTTTTTATTAGTAGATCTTTCAGTGTGCCATTGAGAATAATTAACCATAATATTATCTAGGAGTTTAGTAGCTTCTCCTAAAGTTATTTCCATAAAAGTGCCTCCCGCGGCCGAATCTAAAAGATTTCTAGAAGCAAAATTCAATCCGGCATAAAAATTTTGTATGATCATCCACAAATTCAAACCATGTGTAGGACAATTACGCATCATTAATTTCATCCTCTCCCAAGCTTGTGCAACATGTTCATGATCAAGTTGCTTAAAATTCATAATATCATTTCTAAGAGAGATGATCTTAGCGGGAGGAAAATACTTAGAGATAAAAGCATCTTTGCACTTATTCCAAGAATCAATACTATTTTTAGGCAAAGATGAAAACCAAGCTTTAGCACGATCTCTAAGCGAAAAAGGAAATAGCTTCAATTTAACAATATCATTATCCACATCTTTCTTCTTTTGCATATCACACAAATCAATGAAGCTATTTAGATGGGTAGCAGCATCTTCACTAGGAAGGCCGGCGAATTGATCTTTCATGACAAGATTCAACAAAGTAGCATTGATTTCACAAGATTCGGTATCGGTAAGAGGAGCAATCGGAGTGCTAAGAAAATCATTATTGTTAGTATTGGTAAAGTCACACAATTTAGTATTATCTTGAGCCATCGTGACAAGCAAGCAATCGAACACACGAGCAAACAAGAAGCAAGCGAGAAAAAGCGAACGGAAAAGAGAGGGCGAATAAAACGGCAAGGGTGAAGTGGGGGAGAGGAAAACGAGAGGCAAATGGCAAATAATGTAATGCGGGAGATAAGGGTTTGTGATGGGTACTTTGTATGTTGACTTTTGCGTAGACTCCCCGGCAACGGCGTCAGAAATCCTTCTTGCTACCTCTTGAGCACTGCGTTGGTTTTCCCTTGAAGAGGAAAGGGTGATGCAGCAAAGTAGCGTAAGTATTTCCCTCAGTTTTTGAGAACCAAGGTATCAATCCAGTAGGAGGCCACGCACGAGTCCCTCGCACCTGCACAAACAAATAAATCCTCGCAACCAACGCAATAAAGGGGTTGTCAATCCCTTCACGGTCACTTACTAGAGTGAGATCTGATAGATATGATAAGATAATATTTTTGGTATTTTTATGATAAAGATGAAAAGTAAAGAAAGCAAAATAAAGACGACGCTAGAAATAACTTGTTGATGGAAGATTAATATGATGGAAAATAGACCCGGGGGCCATAGGTTTCACTAGTGGCTTCTCTCAAGAGCATATGTATTATGGTGGGTGAACAAATTACCGTTGAGCAATTGGCAGAATTGAGCATAGTTATGAGAATATCTAGGTATGATCATGTATATAAGCATCACGTCCGAGACAAGTAGACCGACTCCTGCCTGCATCTACTACTATTACTCCACACATCGACCGCTATCCAGCATGCATCTAGAGTATTAAGTTCATAAGAACAGAGTAACGCTTTAAGTAAGATGACATGATGTAGAGGGATAAACTCGTGCAATATGATATAAACCCCATCTTGTTATCCTCGATGGCAACAATACAATACGTGCCTTGCTGCCCCTACTGTCACTGGGAAAGGACACCGCAAGATTGAACCCAAAGCTAAGCACTTCTCCCATTGCAAGAAAGATCAATCTTGTAGGCCAAACCAAACTGATAATTCGAAGAGACTTGCAAAGATAACCAATCATACATAAAAGAATTCAGAGAAGATTCAAATATTGTTCATAGATAAACTTGATCATAAACCCACAATTCATCGGTCTCAACAAACACACCGCAAAAGAAGATTACATCGAATAGATCTCCACAAGAGAGGGGGAGAACATTGTATTGAGATCCAAAAAGAGAGAAGAAGCCATCTAGCTAATAACTATGGACCCGAAGGTCTGAGGTAAACTACTCACACATCATCGGAGAGGCTATGGTGTTGATGTAGAAGCCCTCCGTGATCGATGCCCCCTCCGGCGGAGCTCCGAAAAAGGCCCCAAGATGGGATCTCATGGGTACAGAAGATTGCAGCGGTGGAATTAGGTTTTTGGCTCCGTATTTGGTAGTTTGGGGGTACGTAGGTATATATAGGAGGAAGAAGTACGTCGGTGGAGCAACGTGGGGCCCACGAGGGTGGAGGGCGCGCCCAGGGGGTAGGCGCGCCCCCCTACCTCGTGCCTTCCTGGTTGATGTCTTGATGTAGGGTCCAAGTCCTCTGGATCACGTTCGTTCTGAAAATCACGTTCCCGAAGGTTTCATTCCGTTTGGACTCCGTTTGATATTCTTTTTCTGCGGAACTCTGAAATAGGAAAAAATCAGCAATTCCGGGCTGGGCCTCCGGTTAATAGGTTAGTCGCAAAAATAATATAAAAGTGTATAATAAAGCCCATTAATGTCCAAAACAGAATATAATATAGCATGGAACAATAAAAAATTATAGATACGTTGGAGACGTATCATGTGTCCGCCCAATTTATCTAGAGCTGCTTTAGAGAGGTGGTTGGCGAAAATTGGCGCCACACCAATTTCCCTGACCTGTTTGCTGAACTCCAGGCCTCCCCCCCGCGTACTCGCCACATTAGGTGGTTGGAGATTGGGGTCCTCACCTGGACCCTTTAGACGATCCGCGATAAGCTTGTGATTCAGCGCATTCCGGTTCAACGTGCTACTGACGCTCTCTTCAAACTGTCTGGTTACTTGCAGCTTTGGCGGCCGCTTAGCCATCCCCAGTGTTGGAAATATGCCCTAGAGGCAATAATAAAATGGTTTTTATTGTATTTCCTTGTTCATGATAATTGTCTATTGTTCATGCTATAATTGTATTAACTGGAAACCGTAATACATGTGTGAATACATAGACCACAACATGTCCCTAGTAAGCCTCTAGTTGACTAGCTCGTTGATCAATAGATGGTTATGGTTTCCTAACCATGGACATTGGATGTCATTGACAACGGGATCACATCATTAGGAGAATGATGTGATGGACAAGACCCAATCCTAAGCATAGCACAAGATCGTGTAGTTCGTTTGCTAAGAGCTTTTCTAATGTCAAGTATCATTTCCTTAGACCATGAGATTGTGCAACTCCCGGATACCGTAGGAATGCTTTGGGTGTACCAAACGTCACAACATAACTGGGTGGATATAAAGGTGCACTACAGGTATCTCCGAAAGTGTCTGTTGGGTTGGCACGAATCGAGACTGGGATTTGTCACTCTGTATGACGGAGAGGTATCTCTGGGCCCACTCGGTAATGCATCATCATAATGAGCTCAATGTGACTAATGAGTTAGCCACGGGATCATGCGTTACGGAAGGAGTAAAGAGACTTGCCGGTAACGAGATTGAACAATGTATAGGGATACCGACGATCGAATCTCGGGCAAGTAGCATACCGATAGACAAAGGGAATTGTATACGGGGTTGATTGAATCCGTGACATTGTGGTTCATCCGATGAGATCATCGTGTAACATGTGGGAGCCAATATGGGTATCCAGATCCCGCTATTGGTTATTGGCCGGAGAGGTGTCTCGGTCATGTCTGCATGGTTCCCGAACCCGTAGGGTCTACACACTTAAGGTTCGGTGACGCTAGAGTTGTTATGGAAAACATTATGTGGTTACCGAAGGTTGTTCGGAGTCCCGGATGAGATCCCGAACGTGACGAGGAACTCCAGAATGGTCCGGCAGTTAAGATCGATATATTGGACGAAGGGTATTGGAGTCCGGAATCATTCCGGGGGTACCGGGTGACGACCAGCGTGTCCGAAAGGGGTTTCGGAGGCCCCAGCAAGCGTTGGGGGCCTTATGGGCCAAGGGGAGGGTGCACACCAGCCCACTAAGGGGCTGTGCGCCCCTCCCAACCCCTCTCACGTAACCTGGAGAGGTGGGGCGCCTCCCCTAGGGCAGCCGCCCTTCCTGGCTTGGGGAGGGCAAGTTTCCTAGGGGTGGGGGCGCCCAAACCCATCTAGGGTTTCCCCTGTGGCCGCCGCCGCTCCCCTAGTGAACCCTAGGGCGCCTCCTCCACCCCCCTTCCCCCTATATATAGTGAGGGAGAGAGAGGGCAGCCGCACCCCTTCCCTGGCGCGGCCCTCTCCTCCTCCAACATCTCCTCCTCCTCCATTGTAACGCCCCGGATCCGATGCGCCAGGTGTATGCCAGTTATTCGCCATCCTTGCCTTGTCATTTGCTTGCATGTTGCTTTTTGCCATGTCATCATATGCATTGCATCATCATGTTTTTCAAAACTTGCATCCGGTCCTTTTCCCCGTTGTCCGTTTCGCGATCCGACACTCTCGCGCGCGCCCGTCGCCCCTCTCAGACCTTGTTTCATGAGCGGGAGAAAAACATTCTCGGAATGGGCCGAGATTTGCCGAGTGGCCTTGGTATAGCACCGACAGACCGCCCGTCAAATTTCGTTCCATTTGGAGGTCGTTTGATGCCCCAACGGTTGACCGCGTAGCCCGAAGCCCCTTTTGTCTTGCAGCCCAACACCCCTCCAAATCAGCCCACTAAACCAGCAAAAACCCCTCCATGCTCTCGGCCGTTCGATCACAATCGTGTGGGCGAAAACCGCACCCCATTTGAACTCTCCTAGCTCCCTTTACCTATTTAAAGGCCTTCCCCGTCCATTTTTGCAGTCCAAACCCTAGCCCCGCTCCTCTCTCCGCGCCGGACATGTCCGTCTCCGCCGGACACAGTCGCCGCCACCGCCCGCGCCAATCCGGTCGTGCCACGTGGGCTCCTCCGCCGCCAGCCGCCGCCGGCCCGCCCAAGCCCGCGGCAGGCCCGCCCCGGGCCGCGATCGGGCCCGAGCTCCCCCGCGCCCCTGCGCCGCCCGGCTCCCTCTGCTCCGTCGTCGCGCCTCCGCCGCCGGCGATCACGCCCGCCGCCGCGCTCACCGGAGGTCGCCGCCCGTCCCCTGCGCCGCCGGCGACCCGCGCCTCCCCCGCCGGACCTCTGCCGCCCCGCCGCGCCCGTGGCGCCCGGCTCCCCGCGCCCGAGGACGCTGCCTCCCCGACCACCGGCGCCTCCCCGAGCTCTACTCCGGCGCCCTCCTCCTTCCCCATCTCCGGCGAGCACCCCGGCCGTCCTCGGTTCGCGGCCCGATCCAGATCCAGAGACGGTTGACTTTCTCCCCCCCCGAAATTCTCCCAAGTCCTGAAAATATTGCATTCTGGTGTATACTTTGACCTACCATAACTCTTGACATACTGCTCCATTTCGTGCGTGTAATATATCGAAGTGTTCATTATGAGATGCTCGTCATTTTGTTCCATTGTGCCATGCTTGTTTGAGTCCATCTTGATGCCCTAATCATCGTTGCAAGAGTGCTATATGATGTTATCTGCTGTCTGTTATCAGAACTTGGTGATTTGTCTTTTTCATTGCATTTTGTGTGTGCATCCTATGAGCTTGATGTCTACATGTGTTTTGTTCTACATCATGCCATCTTTACAGTGGTGCTAGTCTTGTATTTTTAGGATCTCTGTGATGACTAGCACAAGCATGCAAAGTAGCCTCTGTGTTGTTGCTGATTTCTGTGACGGTGATTTCTGCTAAGTCTGAGTCTGTTATATTTTGGTGCTATGTAAACCTGCTGCTATCATGAGTTCTATGCATAATCTGGAGATGTTTACTAAGGGTGTTTTGTTATAAATGTTATGCTCTATCCATCCATGCCCTTGTTTGTATTTATAGTCTTCTTTAGCTTGTTGTAATCTTGCTCAAAACTGGCTAAATAATGTTGTTGTCAGTCTGTTAACATGATGTTCGTTATTGGCCTGTGATTTGCTAGTGATCCATGCACCCTATGTCTTATATTTCCATGCTTAGCTTCATATTTATGCCTTCTTTCTGTTGGTTTGCTTCACATGCCATGTAATGCTCTGTGGTGAGTGGTTCAAGCTCACCAACATGCCTACTTATCGTTATTTCTGCCATGCTCTGTTTTTCTTTTAAGTCTGAATCTGGTTATGAAACTTGCTATGTTTACCTCGTGTTCGGTAAGGGACTTTTATTCTATGCAATTAGTAGATTCATGCCATGCCTTTGTTTTCTATGATATGTTCCTGTAGCATGTTGTTTGATAGCTCTAAACTTTGCAATCTGATGTTATTTCTGCCATGTCCAGTGATTTTCTGGTAAGTCTGTGAACTGTTATTATTTGCAATCTTGCCATGTCCTTTTGAGCATGTTCTAGTGATTTATGGAGATAGCTCAGTGTTCATGTTTTGTAATGCTTTACCTGTAAATCATGCCCATGTCATTTTATTTCATGTTAAGGTGCTGTAGCATATTGTTTTGATGCTTGCAAGATGCCTAGTTGCTGTTTTGGACAGATTGTTGCTATATGTTGTTTGGAGTGTATGTGTTGCCCCGTTGCTCCGTTGTGAGCATGCTCTATATGAAACTTGCTTAGTTTTGCATGTAGTTTCATATTACCTTGTTGGATCCATGCCTTGAGTGTGTTTGCTTGATGTTTGAATGCATTTTGCATCAATGCCATGTTTAACTTGTTTTGCTCGTATCTTCTAGGCCGTAGCTCCGAAGCTAATGAACTTTATATGTAACTTGACTAGAATTTCGTGTAGATCATCTTGGTGCATTTTAACTTTCTATTTAACAACTTGAATATAAGGTTTATTCAGATCTGGACCAATTTCGAAATTTGCATATGAGGACTTAACGGAATTGTTATAGGTTGTTTCCGGCCTCATTTAAACTTGCTTTGATGTGTTGATCTTGTATGCATCATCTCTTGCCATGAGTAGCTTCTTGTAGCCTTGTCATGCATCATACTTGGTTGAGCATCATGCCTTGTTCATGTGTGGTGTGTTTACCATGTTGTGTGCTTCTTCTCGATAGTTCCCGTGTTGTTGCGATCGTGAGGATTCATTCATCTTCGTGGCTTCATCTTCTTCATGGACTCGTTCTTCTTCCTAGCGGGATTTCAGGCAAGATGACTGTCACCTTGGATCTCACTACTATCATTGCTATGCTAGTTGCTTCGTTCTATCGCTTTGTTGTGCTACCTATTCACTTGCTCTTCAAGCCTCCCAAATTGCCATGAACCTCTAACCTTAGTCACCCTTCCTAGCAAACCATTGTTTGGCTATGTTACCGCTTTTGCTCAGCCCCTCTTATAGCGTTGCTAGTTGCAGGTGAAGATGAAGTTTGCTCCATGTTGGTTTATGTTTATGTTGGGAATATCACAATATCTCTTATATTATTAATGCATCTATATACTTGGTAAAGGGTGGAAGGCTCGGCCTTATGCCTGGTGTTTTGTTCCACTCTTGCCGCCCTAGTTTCCGTCATACCGGTGTTATGTTCCTTGATTTTGCGTCCCTTACGCGGTTGGGTGATTTATGGGACCCCCTTGACAGTTCGCTTTGAATAAAACTCTTCCAGCAAGGTCCAACCTTGGTTTTACATTTGCCTCACCTAGCCTTTTTTCCTTGGGAGTCGCGCTCCCGAGGGTCATCTTATTTACCCCCCCCCCCCCCGGCCAGTGCTCCTCGGAGTGTTGGTCCAAACTAGAGCCACTTGCAGCGCCACCTCGGGGAAACTTGAGGGCTGGTTTTAGTTGTACGTAGTGTTTATCCGGTGTGTCCTGAGAACGAGGTACGTGTGACTCCTATCGGGATTGTCGACACATCGGGCGGCTTTGCTGGTTTTGTTTTACCATCGTCGAAATGTCTTGTAACCGGGATTCCGAGACTGGTCGGGTCTTCCCGGGAGAAGGAATATCCTTCGTTGACCGTGAGAGCTTATAATGGGCTAAGTTGGGACACCCCTGCAGGGTATTATCTTTCGAAAGCCGTGCCCGCGGTTATGTGGCAGATGGGAATTTGTTAATATCCGGTTGTAGAGAACTTGACACTTGACTTAATTAAAACGCATCAACCGCGTGTGTAGCCGTGATGGTCTCTTCTCGGCGGAGTCCGGGAAGTGAACACGGTTTATGGGTTATGTTTGAACGTAAGTAGGAGTTCAGGATCACTTATTGATCATTGCTAGCTTCACGACCGTTCCGTTGCTTCTCTTCTCGCTCTTATTTGCGTATGTTAGCCACCATACATGCTTAGTCGCTGCTGCAACCTCACCACTTTACCCCTTCCTTACCCATTAAGCTTTGCTAGTCTTGATACCCATGGAAATGGGATTGCTGAGTCCTCGTGGCTCACAGATTACTACAACACCAGTTGCAGGTACAGGTTATGCGATGATCATGACGCGAGAGCGATGTTACTTGTTTTGGAGTCCTTCTTCTGCTTCTTCTTTGATCAGGGGATAGGTTCCAGGTCGGCAGCCTGGGCTAGCAGGGTGGATGTCGTTTGAGCTTCTGTTTATGTTTCATCCGTACTCGGATGTTGATCATGTGTTTGATGTTTTGATGTATTCTTGCGGCATTTGTATGCCTGGTATGTATCCCCATCTATTATGTAATGTTGATGTAATGATATCCACCTTACATAAGCGTCTTCAAGATACGCTTCTATCCTTGGTGGGACCTTCGAGTTCCTTTAGGATAGGGTCGCATCTTGGGCGTGACATCCATAGTGCTTGGCGAAGCCCTGCCGGAGAACCACGAGCTCCACCACCACTACGCCGTCGTGCTGCCGGAGCTTTCCCTCAACTTCTCCTCTCCCCTTGCTGGATCAAGAAGGAGGAGACGTCCCCGGGCTGTACGTGTGTTGAACGCGAAGGCGCCGTCCGTTCGGCGCTAGATCGGATCTTCCGCGATTTGAATCGCCGCGAGTATGACTCCATCAACCGCGTTCTTGTAACGCTTCCGCTTAGTGATCTTCAAGGGTATGAAGATGCACTCTCTCTCTCGTTGCTAGCATCTCCTAGATTGATCTTGGTGACACGTAGGAAAATTTTGAATTATTACTACGTTCCCCAACAGTGGCATCATGAGCTAGGTCTATGCGTAGATTCTATGCACGAGTTGAACACAAAGTAGTTGTGGGTGATGATTTGTTCAATTTGCTTACCGTTACTAGTCCTATCTTGATTCAACGGCATTGTGGGATGAAGTGGCCCGGACCGACCTTACACGTACACTTACGTGAGACAGGTTCCACCGACTGACATGCACTTGATGCATAAGGTGGCTAGCGGGTGTCTGTCTCTCCCACTTTAGTCGGATCAGATTCGATGAAGAGGGTCCTTATGAAGGGTAAATAGCAATTGGCATATCACCGTTGTGGCTTTTGCGTAGGTAAGAAACGTTCGTGCTAGAAACCCATAGCAGCCACGTAAAACATGCAACAACAATTAGAGGACGTCTAACTTGTTTTTGCATGGTATGCTATGTGATGTGATATGGCCAAAAGGATGTGATGAATTATATATATGTCATGTATGAGATTGATCATGTTCTTGTAATAGGAATCACGACTTGCATGTCGATGAGTATGACAACCGGCAGGAGCCATAGGAGTTGTCTTAATTTATTGTATGACCTGCGTGTCAATGAAAAACGCCATGTAATTACTTTACTTTATTGCTAACCATTAGCCCTAGTAGTATAAGTAATAGTTGGCGAGACAACTTCATGAAGACACGATGATGGAGATCATGGTGTCATGCCGGTGACGAAGGTGATCATGCCGCGCCTCAAAGATGGAGATCAAAAGGCGCAAGATGATATTGGCCATATCATGTCACTTTATGATTTGCATGTGATGTTTGTCATGTTTACATCTTATTTTCTTAGAACGACGGTAGCATAAATAAGATGATCCCTCGCTAAAATTTCAAGAAAGTGTTCCCCCTAACTATGCACCGTTGCGAAGGTTCGTTGTTTCGAAGCACCACGTGATGATCGGGTGTGATAGATTATAACGTTCGCATACAACGGGTGTAAGCCAGATTTACACACGCGAAACACTTAGGTTGACTTGACGAGCCTAGCATGTACAGACATGGCCTCGGAACACAAGAGACCGAAAGGTCGAACATGAGTCGTATAGTAGATACGATCAACATGAAGATGTTCATCGATGATGACTAGTCCGTCTCACGTGATGATCGGACACGGCCTAGTTGACTCGGATCATGTATCACTTAGATGACTAGAGGGATGTCTATCTAAGTGGGAGTTCATTAAATAATCAGATGAACTTAATTATCATGAACATAGTCAAAAGGTCTCTGCAAATTATGTCGAAGCTTACGCTTTAGTTCTACTGTTTAAGATATGTTCCTAGAGAAAATTTAGTTGAAAGTTGATAGTAGAAATTGTGCGGACTGGGTCCGTAAACTGAGGATTATCCTCATTGCCGCGCAGAAGGCTTATGTCCTTAATGCACCGCTCGGTGTGCTGAACCTCGAGCGTCGTCTGTAGATGTTGCGAAACATCTGACATACACGTTTTGATGACTACGTGATAGTTCAGTGCGTAATGCTAACGGTTTAGAATTGTGGTACCAAAGACGTTTTTGAAACGTCGCAGAACATATGAGATGTTCCAAAGACTGAAAGTGGGATTTCAGACTAGTGCCCACGTCAAGAGGTATGAGACCTCTGACAAGTTTCTTAAGCCTGCAAACTAAGGGAGAAAAGCTCAATCGTTGAGCATGTGCTCAGATTGTCTGAGTACTACAATCGCTTGAATCGAGTGAGAGTTAATCTTCCATATGAGATAGTGATGGTTCTCCATAGTCACTGCCACCAAGCTATTAGAGCTTCGTGATGAACTATAACATATCAGGGATAGACATGATGATCCTTGAGCAACTCGCGATGTTTGACACCGCGAAAGTAGAAATCAAGTAGGATCATCAATTGTTGATGGTTAGTAAAACCACTAGTTTCAAGAAGGGCAATGGGAAAGAAGGGATACTTCATGAAACGGCAAATCAGTTGCTGCTCTAGTGAAGAAACCCAAGGTTGAACCCAAACCCGAGACTAAGTGCTTCTGTAATGAGGGGAACGGTCACTGAAGCAGAACTACCCTAGATACTTGGTAGATGAGAAGGCTAGCAAGGTCAACAAAAGTATATTTGATATATGTGTTATTGATGTGTACCTTACTAGTACTCCTAGTAGCACATGGGTATTAGATACCGGTTCAGTTGCTAACATTGGTAACTCGAAACAAAAGCTACAGAATAAACGGAGACTAGCTAAGGGTGAGGTGACGATGTGTGTTGGAAATGTTTCCAAGTATGATATGATCACCATCGCACGCTCCCTCTACCTTCGGGATTAGTATTGAACCCAGATAAATGTTGTTTGCTTTGGTGTTTGCGTTGAGCATATATATGATTGGATTATGTTTATCGCAATATGGTTATTCATTTAAGGAGAATAATGGTTACTCTGTTTATTTGAATAATACCTTCAATGGTCTTGCACCTAAAATGAATGGTTTATTGAATCTCGGTCATAGTGATACACATGTTCATGCCAAAAGATATAAGATAGTAATGATAGTACCACATACTTGTGGCACTACCATTTGAGTCATATTGGTATAAAACGCATGAAGAAGCTCCATGTTGATGGATCTTTGGACTCACTCGTTTTTGAAAAGATTGAGACATGCGAACCATGTTTATTGGTAGATATGCATGAAGAAACTCCATACAGATGGATCGTTTGGACTCACTTGATTTTGAATCACTTGAGACATGCAAATCATACCACATGGGCAAGATGACTGAAAGGCCTCGTTTTCAGTAAGATGGAACAAGAAAGCAACTTGTTGGAAGTAATTCATTTTGATGTGTGCAGTCCAATGAGTGCTGAGGCACGCAGTGGATATCGTTATGTTCTTACTTCACAGATGATTTGAGTAGATGCTAAGAATATTTACTTGATGAAACACAAGTCTGAATTATTGAAAGGTTTAAGTAATTTCAGAGTGAAGTTGAAGATCGTCGTGACACAAGAGGATAAAATGTCTATGATATGATCATAGAGATGAATATCTGAGTTACGAGTTTGGCACACAATTAAGACATTGTGGAAATTGTTTCACAACTAATACCGCCTGGAACACCGTATTGTGATGGTGTGTCCGAACATCATAACTGCACCCTATTGGATATGGCGTGTACCATGATGTCTCTTATCGAATTACCACAATCGTTTACGGGTTAGGCATTAGAGACAACCACATTCACTTTAAATAGGACACCACGCAATTCCATCGAGACGACACCGTATGAACTATGGTTTAGAGAAACCTAAGCTGTCGTTTCTTAAAAGTTTGGGGCTGCGACGCTTATGTGAAAAAGTTTCTGGCTGATAAGCTCGAACCCAAAGCGGATAAATGCATCTTCATAGAATACCCAAAACAGTTGGGTATACCTCCTATTTCAGATCCGGAAGCAAAAGTGATTGTTTCTAGAAACGGGTCCTTTCTCGAGGAAAAGTTTCTCTCGAAAGAATTGAGTGGGAGGATGGTGGAGACTTGATGAGGTTATTGAACCGTCACTTCAACTAGTGTGTAGCAGGGCACAGGAAGTTGTTCCTGTGGCACCTACACCAATTGAAGTGGAAGCTTATGATAGTGATCATGAAACTTCGGATCAAGTCACTACAAAACCTCGTAGGTCGACAAGGATGCGTACTACTTCAGAGAGGTACGTAATCCTGTCTTGGAAGTCATGTTGCTAGACAACAATGAACCTACGAGCTATGGAGAAACGATGGTGGGCCCGGATTCCGACGAATGGCTCGAGACCATAAAATCCGAGAGAGGATCCATGTATAAAACCAAAGTATAGACTTTGGAAGAACTACTTGATGGTCGTAAGGCTATTGGGTGCAGATGGATTTTAAAAGGAAGACGGACAATGATGGTAAGTGTCACCATTAAGAAAGCTCGACTTGTCGTTAAGATGTTTTCCGACAAGTTCAAGGAGTTGACTATGATGAGACTTTCTCACTCGTAGCGATGCTAAGAGTCTGTTGGAATTATACTAGCAATTACTGCATTATTTATGAAATCTTGCAGATAGGATGTCAAGACATTGTTTCCTCGACGATTGAGGAAAGGTTGTATGTGATACAACCAGAAGGTTTTGTCAATCCTGAAAGATGCTAACAAGTATGCAAAGCTCCAACAATCCTTCTAAGGACTGGAGTAAGCATCTCGGAGTTGGAATGTACGCTTTGATGAGATGATCAAAGATTTTGGGTTTATACAAAGTTTATGAGAAACTTGTATTTCCAAAGAAGTGAGTGGGAGCACTATAGAATTTTTGATGAGTATATGTTGTTAACATATTGTTGATCAGAAATGATGTAGAATTTTTGGAAAGCATATAGGGTTATTTGAAAAGTGTTTTTCAACGGAAAACCTGGATTAAGCTACTTGAACATTGAGCATCAAGATCTATAAGGATAGATCAAAAATGCTTAATAGTACTTTCAAATGAATACATACCGTGACAAGATTTTGAAGGAGTTCAAAATAGATCAGCAAAGAAGGAGTTCTTGGTTGTGTTACAAGGTGTGAGTATTGAGTAAGACTCAAGACCTGACCACGGCAGAAGAGAGAGAAAGGATGAAGGTCGTCCCCTATGTTTTAGACGTAGGCTCTACAGTATGCTATGCTGTGTACCGCACCTGAAGTGTGCCTTGTCATGAGTCAGTCAAGGGGTACAAGAGTGATCCAGGAATGGATCACATGACAGCGGTCGAACTTATCCTTAGTAACTAGTGGACTAAGGAATTTTCTCGATTATGGAGGTGGTAAAAGAGTTCGTCGTAAAGGGTTACGTCGATGCAAACTTTGACACTAATCGGGATGACTCTCAGTAGTAAACCGGATTCGTATAGTAGAGCAGTTATTTGGAATAGCTCCAAGTAGCGCGTGGTAGCTGCATCTACAAGATGACATAGAGATTTGTAAAGCACACACGGATCTAAAAGGTTCAGACCCGTTGACTAATAACCTCTCTCAGAAGCGAGATATGAACAAACCCCATGGGTGTTGTATTCATTACAATCACATAGTGATGTGAACTAGATTATTGACTCTAGTGCAAGTGGGAGACTGTTGGAAATATGCCCTAGAGGCAATAATAAAATGGTTTTTATTGTATTTCCTTGTTCATGATAATTGTCTATTGTTCATGCTAGAATTGTATTAACTGGAATCCGTAATACATGTGTGAATACATAGACCACAACGTGTCCCTAGTAAGCCTCTAGTTGACTAGCTCGTTGATCAATAGATGGTTATGGTTTCCTGACCATGGACATTGGATGTCATTGATAACGGGATCACATCATTAGGAGAATGATGTGATGGACAAGACCCAATCCTAAGCATAGCACAAGATCGTGTAGTTCGTTTGCTAAGAGCTTTTCTAATGTCAAGTATCATTTCCTTAGACCATGAGATTGTGCAACTCCCGGATACCGTAGGAATGCTTTGGGTGTACCAAACGTCACAACGTAACTGGGTGGCTATAAAGGTGCACTACAGGTATCTCCGAAAGTGTCTGTTGGGTTGGCACAAATCGAGACTGGGATTTGTCACTCCGTATGACGGAGAGGTATCTCTGGGCCCACTCGGTAATGCATCATCATAATGACCTCAATGTGACTAATGAGTTAGCCACGGGATCATGCGTTACGGAACGAGTAAAGAGACTTGCCGGTAACGATATTGAACAAGGTATAGGGATACCGACGATCGAATCTCGGGCAAGTAGCATACCGATAGACAAAGGGAATTGTATACGGGATTGATTGAATCCGCGACATTGTGGTTCATCCGATGAGATCATCGTGTAACATGTGGGAGCCAATATGGGTATCCAGATCCCGCTATTGGTTATTGGCCGGAGAGGTGTCTCGGTCATGTCTGCATGGTTCCCGAACCCGTAGGGTCTACACACTTAAGGTTCGGTGACGCTAGAGTTGTTATGGGAAATAGTATGTGGTTACCGAAGGTTGTTCGGAGTCCCGGATGAGATCCCGGACGTGACGAGGAACTCCGGAATGGTCCGGAGGTGAAGATCGATATATTGGACGAAGGGTTTTGGAGTCCGGAATCGTTCCGGGGGTACCGGGTGACGACCAGCGTGTCCGAAAGGGGTTTCGGAGGCCCCGGCAAGCGTTGGGGGGCCTTATGAGCCAAGGGGAGGGGGCACACCAGCCTACTAAGGGGCTGTGTGCCCCTCCCAACCCCTCTCACGTAACCTGGAGAGGTGGGGGCGCCTCCCCTAGGGCAGCCGCCCCTCCCGGCTTGGGGGGGGCAAGTTTCCTAGGGGTGGGGGCGCCCAAAGCCATCTAGGGTTTCCCCTGTGGCCGCCGCCCCTCCCCTAGGGAACCCTAGGGCGCCTCCTCCACCCCCCTCCCCCTATATATAGTGAGGGAGAGAGAGGGCAGCCGCACCCCTTCCCTGGCGCAGCCCTCTCCTCCTCCAACATCTCCTCCTCCTCCATAGTGCTTGGTGAAGCCCTGCCAGAGAACCACGAGCTCCACCACCACCACGCCGTCGTGCTGCCGGAGCTTTCCCTCAACTTCTCCTCTCCCCTTGCTGGATCAAGAAGGAGGAGACGTCCCCGGGCTGTACGTGTGTTGAACGCGGAGGCGCCGTCCGTTCGGCGCTAGATCGGATCTTCCGCGATTTGAATCGCCGCGAGTACGACTCCATCAACCGCGTTCTTGTAACGCTTCCGCTTAGCGATCTTCAAGGGTATGAAGATGCACCCTCTCTCTCTCTCTCGTTGCTAGCATCTCCTAGATTGATCTTGGTGACACGTAGGAAAATTTTGAATTATTACTACGTTCCCCAACACCCAGGACTAGGATGGCGGTCCGCTTGGCGCCGCCGCTTCCGCCACCTCCTCCTGAGCCGGATTAGGAGCCGAGCTGTGCTGCCCCCTCCTCCCCCCTGCTTTTTCGTTCTTCTTTTTGGGCTTGTTGAGCTGTGCCCTCAGCAGAACCTCAGTACTTGTTGTCACTCTTTTGTGTTACTCTGTTTGTGTGTGTGGCGTGAACCTTTGTATCCTGTGTGCCTCTGGCAGTTGGCTTTATCTATAAAGCGGGGCGAAAGCCTTTTTCGGTAAAGTGGGTGGTCAGGGGCCTATTTCCCGCCATGGTTAGTGACCTAGGCTCCATGTTACTACGTACATCATGACCTTCCAGTTGCATGAGAAGTGTGTTTTCACTTAATTTGTAGCAATTACAGTCTTTTGTGATTTTTTTTCATGCAAAGGGTGATGACATTTCAGAGTCTGTGGCGGCTGAGTGAGAGATTAGAGGTTCGAAAGAACAACTAAAAGTGTTTCAAAAATAAAAGTATTGCGTTTGTGTAAAATGAAATCCTTATTTTGTAGGAGCAAATCTTTATCACATCAAAGTAACAACCAATTTGATAGGCGGCAACGAGCTTAGTTGGCCTGCGAGTCTCTTTCTATCTCTCCGATAGACATTCTGCAGGTTCTACTGAAATATATGTAAACTAAATTCCTATTTTTGATTCGTATAGAACCTTTTATTTTAGAAACTGACATTAGCTCTTGTATACACCATATGAAATCAAACATCTAGATGAGCATGCCAAATAAACAAATTACATGTAAGCATAACTGAATCGGTGATATATTTATGCTCATGATGAATGGTGATATTTCAGTAACATGTATATTTGAATTTATTACTGAATCTAACTTGCAACACATTTCAAATGGTAGAATTTATACTCTACAAGGATCTATAAATATGCAGATCTGATAATACACTAGAAATCACTATTAAGATATTAGTAGGACGCGATTCTTTAGAAACCTCTACCAGGATATTTAATGAAATTAAACTATATATGAAAGATGCACATACATACAAGTAGTTCGTGGTGCACTATATAATTTGTGGAATTGTCACAAAATAATTTAAATATCACTTTATTACACCACATAATTGAAATTTCGTATAAACATATGGTAATCATTGATCTACATTACGACTAATAACAAAGAACACTCTTTAACTATACCAACTAAATTATGTAAAAGGTATAAAAGTTGGGTATAAAACTATTTTTTTCATTTCACCTCGGGTACCAAATTTGTCTGGACCGTCCCTGTCGGCCTTAGTTGCAAAACAATCAAATATATATCCAAATACAATCCATCTGCGCCATCCGACCTTAATTGCAAAGATTTGGACTACGGTTCATCCAGGACAAAAAACTTAAAGATATGTATTCTAGGTTCATCCTTCAGAAAATACCCCACCACGAACAACGAAAACACACTCAACAAATCCCGACTCAACAACTCAGCCATAAATAGTTGACTCGCTGTTTAGTAGAGATTCCCTGTCTTCTTGAAGCACTTGCCACAACTCTCACACTTTGAATTGAAAATCTTTTTGGGAGTCAACTTTAGAAGAAAAAGTGGGTAGCTAAGGATCCAAAAGATACCATAGGAGTATCTAGTATACCGACCCAATTTTGCTTTATTTTACCCAAACAAAAGTGCACTGTGGTCAAGCTTGGTGACTAAAATCATTGTTTCAACCTTTTAGTTAAAGTCTAGCATGATTTGACCCCACTTTGAAAGTTTTTCACAGTCTGACCTTTTGATGACGCCGCCCACTGTGGCGTTTGCATTGTACTAGAGACGCCATGGTCCATGGCGTTTGGCCCTGGCCCACCATCTGGCCCTCTATGCTGAATGGATCGAACCGATCCATCATCTCGCAACCTTTTGTCTCTAGTTAGATTTAGCGATCCATTCCAAGCAATTCATGTTATGTTGTTTTTTGCAGGTCCGTATCATGTTGTTTTGCATGTGGCTTGTTGAACTACATGGGACTAAATTGCTCAAGATGTGACAATTATTGTTTTGCCTATCTTGGAAATGTCTGTATGACCATCCATTCAGGTGAACCAAACAGTCTTTCACATGCATATACTCCCTCCGGTCCTTTTTACTTTACGTATTAGATTTATGTCAAGTCATATTTTACAAAGTTTGATCAAGGTTATATTAAAAAATATCAACATCTACGATACCATATATATATATATATTATGAAACTACATTTCATAATGAATCTAGCAATACTGATTTGGCATTGTGAATGTTGATACTTTTTTCTAAAATTTTGGTCAAAGTACAGATACTTTCACTTCAAACAAAACTTATATGCAGACTAAAAAGGATCGGATGGAGTATATGCTCATACGAGTTGTTAACCATGTAGTTACTTTCAAATGGCAGTTTTTTGTATCAGTGATCTCATGCCACAGTATGGTGAGGATAGTTAGGTATGTGAAACTTTAGTCATCTTTGGACAAATATGCATACTTCAAGTATTTGTTTAAACAATTGAATCATAAATGATTAAAATGGGAGAAAACAAAAGCAACAGCTAGAGAAGTAAAAGTAGGAAAAGAAAACTCAAAAAACAAGAGAGAGAGAGAGAGAGAGAGAGAGAGAGGGGGCGGTGAGGGTTGTAGTGTCCGAAGATGAAGTCTTGCCTCCCCTCCCCGCCGTCTTTCTAAAAGCTCTATCGAATATACAGTTACAAGATGACCAATATACCTTTAGATGGATTTTTCGGAAGGTATATGCACAAGAGGAATTATACTAACTAAGCGTAATCTCCTTAAACAAAATTTTCAAAAGAGCATTAAGTGTAGCTTCTCCACTTAGGGTGAATCAATATGGCATCTAATTTTAAGTCATTTTGCTACAGCTGTGTGGTGTGTAGTCCACATCACATCCAATCTATCATCTCCTAGAAGCGTTGCTGATATGATTAATTGGTAGTTATTGATCGAGGAGGATCTTTGAGAGGTTGTGCTTCTGCTAGATTATGTACCATGATTTAGTAATAATGATTTTGTTTCTGATAAAAGAACTATTAATTAACTCGCCTCTCTAGATTATGTACTTATGCACACGCACTAGCTCAATACAATAGGTCACTCATTTGGTGTCAGGAAGACTCAGAGTTGGTGATAGCACCATGTAGACACAACTAAAGTGGGTGGTCAGGGGACCTATTTCCCATCATGGATGGCGACCTATCGATAATTCAAAAAATAGTAAAAAAGTATCTGGAATTTCTAGGCATCCAAGATGCTCATGTGCGCTAGGAGCGTGCAAAATTTTGTGGTGTTTGGACATCTGAGGATCTCCACGCACATGAGAATCTTGAATGCCTAAAAAAATTCCCCTTTTTACTATTTTTTTAATTTACTATTCACGTCTGGGTGTAGATGAGCCTTGGTGCAGAATCTCTTTCCGTTTCATTATGATGATTACATAAGGGGAAGGAAAAGTGTAAATACCCCTAGAAGTATCCCCGTTTCGTCCACATAAACCCTCATGTCAAAAAATAGGATCTTAATCTCCTCAACTCCCGACCCCACCGAAGCGATATGGAACGAGCGGTTCTGCTTACGTGATGCTTGGGTTGAGCGACCAACCGCAAAGCGGTATGGAACGGTAGGTTGAGCGACCAACCGACCATGCCAGATATAGGTTTTGCTGGATGCGGTCTAAATGACCCTCTGCCCCTTCACCTTCGTCCCCTTCTCTTCTCATGTTGTCATCGCAATTGCCCCTCTCTCTCTCACACGGCAGTGACAAGGTGTAAGACGAAGATCACTGACAGGAACCCAACATCGTACAATGGTGTGACGAGCAGATCCGTCCCCATAACTAGGGCGTGTTTGGTTTCCTAGGCGCATCTGGCCTGCATCGCATGAGGGAGCCCGGCTGGGTCTGGCCTGGTTGAGCTGATGCAAGTTGGAGTTGAGATGTGTGTTTGGTGTACTTGCATGATATGGGCCAGGTTCACCTTTGATGTTGTTTGGTAGGCTGCATGAGGCCAAATAATATGATAGATGTAGAATTTGATTCTAGGTACTTATACATGTATGTAAAATAATTAGAAGACAATTTTGGTGACATGCACTTCAACTCAGATATTTGCTTATTGAAGTAAAAATAATATGATCAAATACAGATAAGAAATCATAATATTCTGAATCTAACTAATTTCATATGAAGATCCTTTGAATCAAGGAGGTAGCTAAACAGCGAAAGGAAACAAATGAAAACCAATGTATTTATATGTATACTCCATTGTCAGCATTCACGAGGTCCTATAAATTAGCAGCCGATCCCTGCGTTTCCGCTCAGCCTGGCTGGGAGCCTGATTTTGCATCAGTCGGGCCTGGCCCAGTGAGATATGCGGCCTACCAAACATGGAGAAAATTGCTTGATGGATGCGATGCAGGTGCAAGCCAAGGAACCAAACACGCCTTGATCCCCATATGAGTAATTTATGAATCTCTCCTTGTTATCCATTCAGGTAGTTTTAGGGGTTCACCTTAGATTGCATCAAAGACTATCTTTAGATGCTTTAATTGGCCTCGTGTCACAATTTTATTAATTGTCGGAGATCTATAACTTAAAAATATTAAATCTGAAAAATAAATGGCTTCGATAACATCAATACTTGCTAAGGGCATCGTGATTATGTTTATTAATTTAAGAAAATAGCCATACCATCCACGAGAGTTTTTCAGAGAAAATCAATGGGCATTGATGAAGCTATTGCCGCTTCATTGTCGTCTCCGGCTCTTACTAAGAAAACAGAAAACTGGAGAGAGAAAAAGTGGATATTGCTCAGGAGAATCTGACCAAGAAAATATCTACATCTCTACATAATAATAAAGAAGCTATTGCTTCTGACGGTATCATGTAATTTACCCTATAAGTTGACAAAAATTACCCATCAATGCCACCTGTAAGTCAAATCATTTTTTCTTAAGTTGCTTCCATTCGCTTTTAGTTCATGTACATCTATGTCCTGAAACATCACAAGTGAACAACTGGCTAAGAGCAACTCTAGCAGACCCCGCAAAATGCCCGGCCCGTAAAAATTCCGGCGAGTATGTGGGCTCGGCCCAATTTTCCGGCTAAAACAGAGCCCGCATACTCGCCCGGCCCGCAATTTTTTTTGCCGCAGCCCGCAAACCGCACGCCCCGAGCACTATAACTGCGGTTCCGCGACCCTTTTGCGGGTCCAAACCCTATCCCCCGCCGCCGTGAGCCACCCGATTCCCCTTTCCCCTCTCCATATTTCTTGCCGCCGGCGACCACCTGCCCCGCCTCCAGCCGCCATGTGGGGCCGAATGTGGAGCTCCGGACGTGGCTCCGGTAGCAGATCCGGCCGTGAGAGGGACCCGGAGCGCGAGCGGCGCGTCCGGTCGGACGGCGCGAGGAAGTGCGGCGCCCGAAAGTGGACCAACCACGAGATGTCGCCGCCGGCAAGCTTCAACCGCCGCCAGACGGAGGAGTACGACCGCCGGCGCGCGTCCTTCTCCTCCGCGAGGTCTTCCTACGCCGGATCCTCCTCGTCCTCCGGCGCGGGCTTTCTCCCCGTGAAGAGGAAGTGATCGGACGACGACGAGGAGCCGGTGCCGTTCGCCTTCGTCCCGGTGAAGGAGGAGCCCGCTCCGCTCGGCCGCCGCGGAGTCGTCAGGCCCAAGGACTACGTTGCGGACTTTGAAGCCGTTGCTGCCGCCATCGCCGAGCGGAGCGTGCGCGAGGAGGCGGAGCGCCGGCGCCACGCCGAGGAGCTCGAAGCCCTCGAGTGGCGGCAGGCGGTCGCCGACAACGTCGCCGCCAACGAGAAGGCTGAGGAGTGGCGCCGCATCCGCGCGGAGTAGGCGGCGAAGTACGTCGACCTGTGCAGCTCCGGCGAGGAGGATTGAGCGTCGCTCGGCCTCCACGGCGTCGTCCATTTTGCCGCGACCTCGCCGCCGTCAGATCCGACCCCCTCTACTACTAATTAACGTAGCATGTAGTATGATCTATGCTTAATTTATTCATCATGTAGTATGTATGAACTCTATAGTATGTGATGTGATGAACTATGTTTATGCAATTTCTCCGGCGAAAGTGTTTTTTCAAATTATGCAGGTTTAGATATGGTATCTGATCGGCCGCGCATGTTTTCGACACGCAAACGCGATCTTCGTGAAACCGCAAATGCATTTTGCGGGTCGAATTTTTGCGGGCTCTGCTAAAGTTGCTCTAACGGGCAAGCGGTTTGATTCCCCCTACTCCCTATTTTCTGTTTCTTTTTCTCTTCTAATGAGTAGATGGGCCGCACAGTGTCACAATTCGACACAGCCTCTCTGTTTAACTTTTCTTTTTTTGGGACAGTTAAGTGCTTTTTAAAATAATAATATTTTTCAAAAATTAACACCAAATTTAACATGTTATTTATGGAAATCGCTCAGAAAAATTTGTAGATTCCAAAAATGTTTTTTCTCATAAATCTTACATGTTAATCATTTTTAAAAAGTTAATACTTTTTCTTATATGTGGTATTTTAAAATGTCTATTATATATGTTTCCTACGCATTTAAATTGACTAGATAGGATAGTACAATGTCACAATTCGGCCCGGTTTCTTAATTTAACTTTTCTATTTTTTGACACATTCAATTAATTTTTAAAATATTCATATCTTTCAAAAATTAGCACCAAATTTAACATGTTATTTATGAAAATCGCTCAGAAAAAATGTGTAGATTCCAAAAATGCTATTATCTTACATGTTAATCGTTCAAGAAAAATAGTACTTTTTCTTATATGTGATATTTTGAAAATGTCCATTACATATGTTTTCCATCCATTTAAATTGACTAGATAGGATAGTTTGATGCTCCCACAAAATATATTATTGGTGCCTAGCTTTCGTTCCTTTTTAAAGAAGAAACTACTAGCTAGCTTTTGTTCTTTTCCAAAGAAAAACTACTAGCTAGCTTAGTGATATATATGTACGTGTAGAAACATATGTCTACATGTCATTGTGTACAGTGGGGCCGCCGCCATTGCATGTCAACGCTCATCAATGTGAAGCAGTTGATGGTCGGCTACAAATGACATGGACTGGAAAGGAGCAATGTCAGATTCAGGGGGCAAGGGAGCTAGGGTCTGAAGTTTGCACGAGCCGCAACATCAGACGGCGATTGGAAGGGGAGGAGGTCTCGACCAGATATCAATCATGATCTCGCCTAACACAAACAAGCATGTTTTGCTTGCTCCCACCGTTACTCCAGATTTTAAATTTAGCTCATGACATCATGTCCAAATTTATTAATAATGTTATTACTTCAAATTTTAATTTTAATTTCAAAATGAATTAATAAGCTGAACTAAGTTGACTCGGGACCAAATCTCATGTCTCAAATTGACATCCTGAGAAATCCTACCCTCATTTGATTCATTATTCCACATGTTGTTCATTGTTTTGGAAGCTCACTGTGCCGAATGACCATTGGTCGTGATGTTAAAATAGAGGGCATGGACTTGTGAAGAGTCATGAGAATGCTTATCATATTAGAGACGTGTGTTATTGTTTGATCTCCCGTTGCAACGCATGGACACATTTACAGGTATAAATCTAAGTTCTTCTCCGAAGAAATTATAAATCAAGTAGCACAACCGTATGTCAGAAAAACAACGCCGCAGAAAGTCTCAAAAGGCGCCCAGCCACAAAACCAACTGAAGTCTGAGCTCTGAAGCGGCGGCCACCCTCAATCTGTACGGACTAGAGTCATGAATCGACGCTCGCGCCGCAGAGGCAAGCGCGGGCGCACGAGCCCGGACCCCCAGGCGAAGCGCCGCCGCGGCCCGCTGGAGTCGATGCCCGGCGAGCTGGAGGCCGCTCCAGCTCCAGTGCCGGCGCCGGCGCCGGCTGCGGCTGCGCAGCCGTCCGTAGTCATGGTCGCCGGGCTGCCGCCCGGGTGCGGAGTGATAGAGCTAAAGTCGCGCCTGGAGGCGTACGGCACCATCGCGCGCACTCGCATAGACGCCGCCGCGGCCACCGGGCACGTCACCTTCCGCTCCGCTGCCGCTGCCACGGCCGCCATTGCCGCTTCCCTCGACCCCGAGTGCGGCATCACCATCGGATCCAAGAAGGTAAAGATCTACGTTTGCTGAAGCGTGATGTCGGAGTTACTGGATTCAGCATCAGGGGAGCCAATTCTTTTACTAGATACGGCCAATGGTAACTTGCTGTACATCTAGCAAGATCCGGTGAAGGTTCCAGCCTTTTTTTATTAGGTTTATTACTTATAGTGCCAAAACAGATGGATTTGTTGAAGTGCAAAGCAGTTATTTGATGGTGAATGCGCGAATGGCACCGATGCTTCTTCCAAACCTAGGCCAGACCAGGCATTGGTAGTCCATTACCCCTTTTAGGTTCATATTATGTTGGTAGGTTTTAGCTCAGTTCAGACATGTGAAACCCAATCTGGCTGTTCACTTTTGTCATTCACTTGGTAGTTTAATTTTTTTTATTTACCCAAGCATTCTAGATTTTCTTAATATAATCAATGTGCATGCTCATCTAGCTCTGCAAAGTTGGATTGACTATTTGATATGCTGTGCTTCATATAGCAGTAACAATAACTGATTAAAATGCGAGGACTTGCAAAATTGAATACAGACCAGAATTAAGCATTTATATCTGTGATATACTGCTTGACATCACCCAATAGACTCTGTTGATCTCTCTGAGATTGTTGCTCAATTCATATGAAGCGTACGGTTGTGGGTTTCAGATGTATACTGTGTCTTGCTTGCACTTTATTTGCCAACCTTTGGTACTCAGATTGGTGTTTCTTTCGTTTGATACAGGTTTTAGTTGTACAGGCAAGTGAGGCGCCAAATAATTCGACAAGCGTAGTTCAATCAGACCCAGCAGATGCGAGTAACAATATTGCTAGTGATGCTTTGGCCATCCCAAGCTCCAGAATAGCTCCAGAGGCGATCCACAAAGCGCGAGAAATAGTCGCTTATGATGATCTGTTCTGATAGGCATTCTTCCTCTAGATAAGGGAGAAATCAGTGTGCTGTTGTGCAATATTAGGGTCTTTAGCTGTCTAACTGTAACTGAGAGGGGTATCTCCTATCTCGTGATGTTGCGCTGTAGGCCACAACTAATTGCTTGTCTTCATCATTGAACCTATGTGTAGATCAAGCAGTGTCGTACTATGTGACTTTTCACTGAATTAATTTATTACCATGCAAATCAGGCATTATACATGATTACATTTGTACTAGAAACAAAGTGGTGTAAGCAAAAAGAAAGCAACTCCTGGTTAAACTTTCTGTAATGTTGTAAAATTTAAAGGGCACATCATCTGTACTCCATGTATATCATGGAAGAAATGGTATCAAATAGTTGGCCTATACACACAAGCTATTATTTACACATTAGTATCTGGGAAATGAGCAAGTTTCTTTCTCAGTGTGGGCGAGATTCTTTCTGCAGCATGATGTCATTGGACCTTGCCAGCATTTCACTGAATGGTTTGCCTCATCTTGGTGATAGTTGGGTGCTTTATCAACTTCAGTCTGTTGGTACACCACTTACTTGAGCTCTTTCATTAATGGTGACTTTACTGACTCAGAACACATTGCAGCTGAACTGAGCAATTATGTGCTATTCTTGCAGCTTCTTGCCTTCCTTCTGGGGTACCACTCAGCATGTCTCACTAATGTTGCTACAAAATTTTAAAATAAAGAAAGTTAAGGAGAATCCCAAGTGTCACAACAGGTCACCCTCCAAAATCTGTGTGCTGGTAAGATAAACGAAGACGTAAATTCTAAGCCAATGTCACAACAGGTTAAATACAAGGAATAGCCAAAATGCATCATTTGTTGAAAGAGGAAAAGAGCCTTGTAATAATATCTGCCTGCCCAATTATTCATATTGATATGACTGGTTGATTACTGTCAGAAGTAACCAACGTTCTACACAGATAGATTGGTCAAAAAAAGCAGACATAATTCTAACATTAACTTGGTCGCATCTTCATACTCTTTTTGGATTATGAAGCTCAAGAACAGCATGCCATAGTGCACTAAGGTTATTAAGACAAAATGTGTGCACTTCATCAAATGAAAGCAACGGGAATAAAAGACAAAGAGACAGGAAAGGAAGGTTTTATCCACTAGCAACAATATTGATAATAGGAACAGGGATAGAGACTAACCCGTCTTGCTCCTTGCGATTCGATATCTTCACAGAAGCGGACTGCCAAACATTGAGGAGTAGCTGGGGGGAAATCCTCAGCTGGCATTGCAAATGGGCGGGTCATTTTATCAAATTTGTCTAAGGTGAGATATGAACCAACTTCTTGCAATTGCTCCGGTTCCATAATTTGCATTGTGTGGTCATCAGGTAGAAAATAATCTGTGTTAGTTGCACTCTGCATGGAGAAATTTTAAGAAACATGTGAATTAAAGAGTAATGCATTCATTAAGAACAAATTCATGTTAATCAACTAAAATCACCTCTAAGCAACTTATATCTGCGCCACGACTATATGTCATCTCTATACGGAACCTCTTTGGATCTTCCAAAGGCACCTGTAATAGTAGTGCCAATTAAAGAAAAGAAACAACATTGCTTCATGTCAGATATGTTTCTTGCATGTCCTAATTGTTCCAGAAAATCAGTTTGTGACTTCGAGGTGGTATAAGCCTCAAAACTTATAAGACAGAATCAGAGATATTATTTATCTAAAATATTGCCATGGAATGAATCCTAAAAGCATTAAAAGCACCTGTATGAACCTGATGTAGTTGGTGGCATGCTGTTCTCCATTATTATAATTAATATGGGTGCAGCTAGATTGCTTAAAGAAGCAGTGCCGCAACCTCACTGTTAATATTTCTCCGTATCAGGGAATTTGAGGATTAAATTCACGGAAACAAATACTTAATATTCCCCCAATATCAAGATACTGAAACTAAATCTGGAACAGATGTAGAAGATTTATCTGTATTTCAGTTGGTCATGCTTTATGTTTTTTCCTGGCATGATGCTGGCAAGTTGGGTTCCAAACTTGTTTATACCAAGAGATGGAAACTACATCAGCTATTTACTGGCAGGTTTGACAAGTTTGTATCAATTTGATAGCAATTATACTGCATCAAGTAACATGTAAGAAAACAAGTGTATTTACACATTTAATAGTAGATCCTTTTCTAAAAAACAAAAGATAAAGACAGTAATAATTGTACTGTTTGCTTTTCGTTGGTGAAGTTAGTAGCAAACACTGCAAAGGTATGACGATCCATTACACATGGTTAAGGGAATTTTAATACCTCCGTATTCTCGAACATACGCAACACAATGTAACTCATGTAGTCAAGTTCCTTTGTTTTAAATAGATGATCTGAAGCATTTTTGCAGATAAGACTCTCTTCTCCATTCAGAGACTCGTCCAAATAGCAGTATCGAAGTACGTTCATTAGAGAATGTATATGTGATTCCTACAAGAAGAGAAGAACAAAATCTTGAGTCATGCTTCTGAGGAGAAAACGAGTGAACAAGAAAACTACTCCAGGATACACTTAATTTATTGAGAATGTAAAAAATGAGCATGATTGATATTTCATGCTCTATGATGTCATAACACGAGAAAGCACAAATGAACAAAAAAAATCTTGCAAAAAAGAAATAAAGGTTGAAGATCATCTACATACCGATGTAAAATAGAGCCTTGTTCGAACACGTCTCTCGGGATCCAACACATTTGCATATCTGCAGGAAGATTATTTGCTTATCTGTTTGTATCATTCAGAAGTCAAAATGACTTGAATTCTTGGTAAGTTACTTACTTCGGATCTAAGCAGTATTTTGTTTCTTTATGGGAATCTAGATCAACTGACTTCTCGTCTGTGCTAGATCCTTCAAAATTCTCATTCCTAACACTATCATGGTAACACCTCTCCTTTCGTTTTGTAGAAGATACTACTATTGGATCATGTCGTGTACTAGATTCAGCAGCTACCTCGGTAATCTCTCGTCTGGTGTTGTGCAGGTCAATCAGAATCTTGCCCAATAAACGGCGTGCTATCTGCAGAAATGGACAGAAGAAATAGATTGTGATGATTTTTACCACGAAACAAAGGGGAAAAACACCCTAGCCTTGAGTAGTAGAATGCCTGCAGATTATCCACAAGTTATCAGTTTATTTATGTTCAGCATCCTTCCTGTCTAAATAACTTTATCTTCTTATTTGCAATAAATACTGTGTAATGAGCAATTGAATATACAACTATACAAGATACGTCACATTGAACAAACCCAACTTACTGAATCTTTAAAAGACAATACCTTTGAACCTATTTTGAGTTTTTGTTTCGGATTTATCCCGTACTCGTTTGGAATGACACCATCAGCTAGCAACTGAGTGAAATAGTAAAACAACAAAATAATTAGAAATGTAGGGCAGAAAATTTCAGAAAACAAAAATATTGGGCCGAAAATGGATCGAGAGATAGCACTGGAATAAGACTAGGCTTACTTTCATCAAACTATCAAAATACTACACTTCTCATATTTTGTTTCACAAAAATGACACTCTTTTTGTCACACTGTATGCCAAAAAATCAAGGATCGAGGACTTCTTGGGCCCGGACCCCATGATCCCACTGAGCCTGGGTAGCTCCAGCACCGAATAAAATGATCAACAGCAGAAGGGGGGGGGGGGTATTGCATCTATAAACTCTGTTTTATTTTGGGGATGAGAAACATGCTTGGTTTACCTGAGATACTTTGAAGAGATCATGCAGACCATTAAGATTGAGATGTGAGTTATGCAGAAGGTCATACCTGTCATGTACAGTATTATTAGAAAATAATGACGGATCAGCTTAAAGATGATGTGCAGAAATGAAGAACCACCATCTTCTTCAGATGCATCATGCCATTTTTAATAAGCACAGGAAGCTTTGAATATAAGAAAGAAATTATTTAAAGAAAAATAATGCACGCAGCAGATGCACACAGGCACCGGAAAGCAATCAGGAAAAAAGGCAAAACAGTGTTAGTACGATGAATTCTGTTTCTTTGTCTTTGTGATACCTCCATTTGAACTTTTAAGTGATCCACCAGAGCAGCATATATAACACTAATCAAGGCTAAAAAGACTTGCAGGTAAGCTCAGATCTTCTTCGGGACTTGGGCAGAGTATGAGATCAGAAATTTATTGTCCTATGACCCTTCAGTGAACTCACTATTCTTGTTAAAGTAGGTCTTTGTACCAAATGACGCCTACATCAGGCGAGTCCGCGAGTAACCCATTATTCTTGTTGAAGTAGGTCTATTGCTGAGCATGGAAAATAGGCAGTGACAGCAAAAGATTAACTAAGTTGTCAGACACCAAAAAGTTGTTGGCTAAGATTTTCCATAGCACTTCTATTCGATCTTTATCAGAAAATAAAGGCCAGCTGTTTGCCTGATTTGTTTGGAAGAGGAACATGGAAAATTATGTCACCGCTATGGGTGTTACCACACTGCAAGCTCATCATAAAAGACAACTTTGAATGGGTCCGGCTGTAATTTCCAGAGATCTTACAGAAGAGTATATGACAACATATATTCAGCTCTTCTGTAAAGACAAAACCCAAACAGACTAAGAATCTGAGGGATAGACTGTTACCTACTTGCAAGAGTCATATATATCAGGAATCTGTGTAGTGTCAAAGCGCCTGCATTATAGAGAGAATTCTGACAATGGTTACACAAGCAACCTTAAGAGAACTTCTAAACAGGCAAGCACTCAATAAGAATGTTGAAGCTGGGAGGCATACTTTTTCCTTTCATTGTAGAGATCCCTCTCTAGTTTCTTCCAACGGGCAAACATCAAAAGGAAGCTTTCGCTGCCACAAGGCAATCCAGCAGCGATGCGGTCCATGTCAATTTCTGTTCTCCATAGTGCCTTCGCTTGATCATAAGGATGATTAGGTGAGTCACTATCGGTTGCAACCTCCTCATTTTCATCATCAGAGAGCCGCTTCACTTGTGAAGTTATTTCTTTTGTTAACTCAGCCTAATCAGAGAGGGACAACTTAGTTACTACTTACAATTGACATATTAGAGTGTGTTGAAGATATTGCTGGATGTTTTTAGTGAGAAGAATGAGCAATAGTTTTGGCATTCTCTGGGGCATTCACTGTTGATTCACTGGCAATTGAAGAGAGAAATAGAGAAGAAGTAGCACATTTGTGTGGAACCTGTTGCCGACATGGCAAAACACAAAAGCAACCAGTTTTCGGAATACCATGCACCAGTTTTGACAGTAGCCCGGTTTGAACTAAAGGGTTTGTTCCCGACTCGAACAACAGCTTTTATTTTGGAAGGGGTGGGGGAATCAAGTCACTCTTGTATAAAAATTATAAATCTAGAATTCGAGGGAAATGAAAGACGATATCTAATGGATTTACCAAATCTGTTAGAAGCTGAGCAGCATTTGTAGACACATCAGCCCCATCAACCATCCATGGAAACCCCGCAGGATCACCACCATTTGCAACTTTTGAAGAGATGATAATATCATGCAACTGAGCCTGCAGTGAACGGGCATTTTAGAAACATTGGACTCAATCTCAACATGGAACGTTTATTTATGAGCAAAATATATCCAAGATCATAAGCACAGGATAGTCTCACTGAGGCTTATATTTGCACAATTGGTTCAATTTCCTTCTAACAGCTGGTCATTTTACTTCATTCAGTTCTGAATATCATCTATAGTTTTCACTCTCTAATTTCTTAGTGCGATCGAGTTTTTGGGTATTATGAGTTATATTGGTTCCCATGGCAAAACTTATTTGAAGTTTCAAACTAATATTTACTATAGTTATGGTATTGGCATCTGAAGCATACCTTTGCTTCACTTATCTCAATAGTACCATCCTGCAGTCCATCAAGCATAGACGAGTCCTTACTCACTAGTGAAACCTGGACATATCATAATCCAGTGAATAGCAGTTCTGCTTTGCTTCAACTGACATATATTATTGAAGAGGAACAGACCAGGATTGGCGTTAAGTCCCCTTCCAAATCAAGAAGACCCTTAGCGAAAGCCGCAGCAGACATCTAAAATAAATCAATTAGCAAATATGGAAGCAACCAATCCAAAATTACCAATACATGCAGAATGACATAACAAAAGTAAAGACTGGGAAATGTCCTTGCCAATGCCTAAAACAGTTGGGTTCAATGGAACAACCTTACAACCGTATGAAAGATCAACCAATTTATAATAGGATAATGGTACTCCCTCCATTTTTGTTTACAAGGCCACTTCATTTTTCTTGTCGAACTTTGACTTATAATTTTGGCCAACAAAATATGAACTATATGTCATTAAAAATATATCATCGGAAAGTTCTTTGAAATGTGCATCCAATGAAATAGATTTTTATGGCATATAACTCAATTTCTGTAGGTAAAATTAATGGTCAAAGTTAGATATGAAAATATGAAGTGGCCTTGTATAAGGGAATTGATGGAGTATTATTTTGGGTGTCCCAGTGACAGGTAGTGGGATTAGAAGAGTTGCAAGTAAATAATGAATCATGTCATGTGTTCTCCCAAAACTGTATGCCTGGGGGGGGGGGGGGGGGTGACAGTTATTTTATTAATAAAGTAAGTAAGATGTTTATTCTTTTGAAGAGAGTGCATTATTTTATTTTAGAAAATGGAAGCTTCATTATCACTGGCCTGCATGCAGGTTTTGCTTTCCGTTCCGAAATCCTAAAACCTGCTATGGACCACGACATACTTTGATAAGTGATAACACAAGATTGCAAGACGAGATACTAAGGTTTACCTGGACACGACCTTCATCTGAACTATATATTTTCAGATCATGCCTATATGTACTGTGCAGGCGAAGCAATCCTGGTCCTTCACCTAAGTGAACCAAATTTGTACAAATCAACACAACATTCACAGGCATTAACTGTTTAGTCCATTCAGATGGTTCACAAAACACTTGGAGGCGCTGTCTAGTGAAGTCTGAACAGAAACAATAGCCAAATTAACAAAAAAAATTGAAAAAAAAGGATATACTTAGGGTACCAAAGATCAAGAATGGGAATTAAAAAAAGATCAAGAATGGGAATGAGCGCGATCAAGAATGTGGTCCACATGGTGAGGGCACGACAGCAAATCGGTCTTTTATCCGGAATCAGTGACATAGTGTATGTGTTAGATGAGTTCAAAGCAGAATCTGAGCATTCGGCAGTTGCTTTCACTCATCGGTCGCATGGTCCCGTGTGAGGTTTACCCTCTAGTCTCTGTTGTTTAGGGTTTTTGTGTGTTTATTTCATTTTCAAGATGCTTTCGCGGTCTTCTATATGACTGCTTTTCTGCTTAATGATAAGATGTGCAAAACTATTGCACGTTCTCTAAGAATATGAATGGACATGAGACAATGGAGAATGACCATATAAGCAGAGTCAACAATCTGACCAGCAGAAAGGAGCTGCATGGTAAATTGAGGAACATGAGCAACAGAAGGAACATGAAAAGATGAAGTTCTAAGAGTGCTTTTCTTAATGGTGAGGAGGTCATCTGATCCTGGTCCAAGCAACGACCAGGAGGAGCCCCTCCCTTTCCTCCCGCGACGCCCCCGCGGGCGCCCGGGAGGCTAACCCTAGCCGCTGGCGGAGCCCTCCTCCTCTCCTCCCCTCCCTCGCCGCTACCAGGGGCGCGACCGGGCGAAGCCCGGCCGGCGGCGGCGGGGAGTTTCTCTTCTCCTCGCTCGGGTGGCTCGACACGGGGCGGCTCGCCTGAGTCTGGGTGCCGCGCTAGGCGACGGGCACGGCAGCTCCTCAGCGCGCCGGTGCGGGACGGCGTCGGCGGCGTGGCAGAGGTGCGTTGGGCGGCGCGGCGGAGGTGCTCCCAGGGGGTGGTGTTGGCGGCTTCGGAGCTCACGGCCCGGCCAGATCCGATCTCGTGGGGCGGGTCGTGGGCGGCGCGGGTCACGGGCGGCTGCCCCTGCCATGGCGTCTGGCTGGTGGGGGTGGCGGCGTGACGGAGGTGGTCGACTCTCTCTCCTCTGCTCTTCGGACGGTGCGTGTGGCCGACGGTGGCGGCTTGCTGGTGGGTTGTCAACGGCTCAGCGGGGGTGCCGTTGGCTGGCCGGTGGTGGTTGGGGCAAACCGGGGAGGGAGGCAGGAGGCCTCCTGGCCGTACTGACGCCGAGTTCTGGAGCTGGAGCTGCCAGAAGGGTCGTGTCGGTGGTCCATGTCCCCGATGGAGCGGTGCGGTGGCTGCGGCGTGGCCGGCGGCTGCCGGAGACCCTTCCCTGACTAGATCTAGCCGGCTGGACTGCCTTCCCGCCAATGGGTTTGTTTTGGGGTGGAAGGAGCTACCTTCTACCTCTCACCGGTCGATGACATCCATTTGTCATCGTCGTGGTGGCGGGGGGTCTTGGTTGCCGGAGCGGTGGCCTCGGTGGTGGAAGTCGCGTTGCTTGTGGGCGGGGTGCGCGGCTCAGGTGCGGGCTGGTTGCTATGGTCGTTCCCACAGCGTGGCGGCCGGTGCTTCTGTGAGCGTTGGTGTTTCGAAGGTGGAGCGTGCGTGCCAGGGGAGATCCCTTGCCCGGCTTCGGTTGGGCCAACGGTGGTGGCGTCTGTGGGTGTCGTCTCCTTCCTGAAGGCATCGTTGTGGCTACTCTCCCCCTTCGGATGGTCTAGGTGAAAACCATGATCCTTTGGATCCAGCAGCGACAGCGCTCCGGTGTCGTTCCCCTTCTTGAAGGCGCCGTCTTGGAGGCATACATTCGCCGAGCTCAGCTTCGTCTCTCTGTGACAGTTCTGTCACGTTGGAGTACTCCGACTAGTTCAAGCAGTGCCCTCATTGCTCATTTGTCGTTTGCTTGGCATGTTGGGGTGGTGTGGTTGTTCCTTTACCTGTTGTATCCGGCCTTGGGTGTGTTGTGTTGTGGTGTGATGTGGTGTTGAGTTGTATGCGGTGATCTTGTTTGGTCGATGCTTTATCTATAAAGGGGGGCAATAGCCTTTTTGGGTAATGGTGAGGAGGTCTACATACACCCAACCCAACACCTGGGTATTTTGTTCCTGAGGGCATGGTATGTCATCTTCGCCGTTCTCCTTGTGGCCTTAAGCAAGCCCTTCATGCTTGGTTTGAGCGTCTCACCTCTGGTCACTGCTGGGTATTTAGCGAGTGATCATGATCCTCCACTCTTGTCCACCATTTGTCCCGAGGTCAAACTCGTCTTCTTCTATAGGTGCAATCGGCCTTGCTAGTGACCCTATGAAGCATGAGCTCGCATAGCATACTGGCGTTGATGCTTCCTTCTTGCGGTTCCATGTGCAACAGCTGTTCACTCTTCAGTATGTGCCTTTCGGGCTTCTGTTTGTCGATTCTTCAAAGGCCCAAATTAGAGCACAACACAAGTTTTACACCTCCAAACAGTGTTGTTCATCCACCATGAGTTTTGAGAGGAGGGGGGGGGGGGGACTGTCTGAACTCTTTTTTGCGTATTTAACACAGTACGTGCGTGTATATGTCAACATAGGGCCTCATGGAAATCCAAGCTGCAAATTTCCTCATCTTCTTGATGACATGATAACTAAAAAAAATTTAACATACAACTTGCGTTAAAGTAAATCAACTGAACTGAGCCTAAACTGACCAGAAATATTGAAATTTTAGCCAAAGCCAAAGGCGCGCACTGAAACTCAAATGGTAACATTAAGAAAAATTGTTCTAGTGAAAAGTAGAATAAGATGGATAGCTTATGGAAAATGTGTAGTTACTCAGTTCACACATGCATTTCAGCTAAAGCCGATTATCTCTTTGGCGACTAAAAAAATGATGTGCCACATAGACAATTTGATATAGCAAATGTACCAAGGTTTATGAAGGCGTACTTGGATACATATTATTTCTGAAATATCTTCCCAGCTCTTCTGCCTGCACAATGAAAATATGCACATGAAAAATGCATGACATGAATTTATGTGAGTGAACCTAAAGGTATTCAGACATGTTAAGGTTCTAGAGATAAAATAGTAACGACTTTATATTTAGAGAACAGTAGGCTCAATATTTGTACACTGGGATACGAAAAGATCGTTGAGCTAACCCAAGAAAGATAAGAAATCAATAAAGTAATGCATAACATCCTTAACACCCCAAAATCTTTAGCAAGGTGCCCATTATGTTCAGCAAACAATGGCTTCAGAAAATAACAGAAACTTGAACATGTGAAGTAGTGCCAACCTGCTTTCTTCCTGCATGGGTTAGAACACCACCATACTTAAGAATCATTAGGGCTTCGCTTGGAACCTCCTCCTCCCCTTCTCCACTACTTTTAGGAATATGGGCCCAGTTTGATGGTTTTAGCTGTACTTTCCTATAAATACCTGAAAAGTGTCCACCCTGAAGGCCACAGGAACTAATATTTAATGGGTGTAAAATTATTGTGTTCTTCAAATACCCAAGGATAGAAAGATGTGCAGAATACATGTGATATGCAAAATACATGTCTAATCATATTCATATATACCGCAGCACAAGTGCATTTCAGGACGAGAAACATGGATAAATAATTTGCCTACTGATGTCCTTGTATTTGCCTCAACAAAAAGTATCCTTCAAAAATAGTTTCATATTTGAGTTTCACGCAGCATTATAAGCTAGGACAGTATTTTTGTCAAGATAAATCTAACCTCACTGATGACCAAGCTGTTTTATGAGTAAATATGACATATGCCGCTGAACCACTTAGGCCCAAGTTTGGGATGGTAGTATCGAATTATAGTTGAACATAAATCTTGGAGAACCAACCGGATAACCCTCTAGGTGAAGCGAGATTAAGTATAACATCTGTCCACAACCATTGGATGGATATTATAAAATTGGATTCGAGATTTTGGACGGCTCAGATCAAAAGCATACCAGCCAACTCGTGCATTTTTATGTTGATATACATAATAACAGCAGACATTTCTCTTCCGTTCACATATACATGAAGTCACATTTCTGAGTTCTTGTAGAATCTCGCTAAGTCTACTAAGTTTTCACTATGATTTAGTTCTCACCCTCAACCAAATGATTGTATCTTCAGATTTAATATTTGCATGCTGACATGTAAAATTCCAAGTTGTTGAGAGGACTGTATGGTGTAAGGATATATCAATTTGTTTGCACCATGACTTCTATGCTTGAGTTCGAGGTAAACAAGGTATATAAAGCGATTATAATCTAAAACATTATCAAGGTCGACCTTAATTTATAAATACTTTAACTGTGTTACCTCTTCAAGAACCGCTCTAACTTGCCGTAGCTTCTCTGCATGCTCGACTTCAGCATCACTATCACTTTCACGGCCAGATCTGAAATTCATAGCAATTTTCTCATCTTTATTGAGGACGCGAAAGAGAACAATATTAAATAATTTGATTTATGTTCTAAATATGAGAAAAATAAGGTAGTAAAATTACGGTCAGATGCTCTGTGAAACCTACTTAAGAATTCCTTTCGGCTCCCGCTTGGGAGTGTGACTGACTTCTTGAAAGAGCATGGTGCCACCATGTTTGGTTTTGGTAATTGATGACAATCCCTATGGACTAATGGTTGCCTTGAGTTACATTTGAAGGTTTTGTCCATAGGCTTTGCTTGAAGATCATTCGTTGGTTTCAAGGCTATAAGAGAAGATTATGTGTTGACCAAGGTGGTATTCAAGGTTTTATCCAAAGATTGTTCATGTGAGAGTTGAGCTTATTGCAAGCATGTCTTGAAGAAGAAGATTGTGTGAACAAGACATCATCTTTATGAAGAAAGAAGGTATCACACAAAGTGTAGAAGATTTACCGAGTGGGATCAAGTGATCTCACGGTATGGTAAGCATTGTCCATTACGCTTTGTGTACTAACCCATGGTCTATGTGAGAGTTCGTTGTGGGGTTAGGTTTGTTTCCATGGGCATGCGTCAAGAGGAAGATCTCATACAACCCATGGAGGATGACATCAAGTGGTGATCGTCATCAAGATTGCGGTGTGCAAGTTCAAGTGGAGCATCACGAAGAGATCATGCTTAAAGCTTGCCATCCATTGTGGTGACAGTGGACTTGGGAAGATGTGCCGAAGAGTGGCTCACCCATACGGGAGTATGGGGGAGCAATCAACTAGTCTTCATCGAGCCAACGCAATCAAGAAAGGTGGTCCAACTTGAGGAAGTCAAGATCGTCATCATCTAGCTCAAGTGGACTATGTGCAAGGCAAAGGTTTTGCCCTTGATAGGTTTTCTATTTTACCGGTCTCATGGTGGTAGTTGGGAGACCAGGTTATAGGATCGATTGCCGTTCTATCAAGGGGGGCTCTCAAGTAAGTAGCTTGATTGTATCGTTCGTATAGAGCTCGAACCATTGCATCCTTGCATCATATTTCTTGGTTCTTGTTTGCTTTTTCTCTGTGTGAGTTTTTGAGCTAGTGGTCATCTTCATGATAAGCTCGAGTTCATCGAAAACGGATTTCGTATGCATCTTCTATGATGTTTTCAATCATGGAGTTTATGTCGGTTCCTCACTGATGGAGGTTTCACACCTCTATTTGATGGGTTAATTTGATAAATGCCACTCCAAATCTGGCGATTCCAAGAAATGCCACTGCAATTTCCAAACTTTAAAAAATGCCATTTCCAGTGGCATTTTTCGAAGTCTAGAGTGGCTTTTTCAAAGTTTGCAAAAATTGTAGTGGCACTTTTCAAAGTTTGGAAATTGCAGTGGCATTTTTATGAATCGCCATAATTGGAGTGGCATTCATCTAATTAACCCCTATTTCATAGGCATATCTCTCCTGCCACTTCTTATCATATCCAGTCGTTGTTGGATAGTACTTGTCGTCTTCTATCCAACAAGCTTGAGTTTCTTGATTTCGGAGTCCGTTTGCAGGAGTTATAGCAGTTTCAGTATTGGAGCATCCTTCTGTTTTGCTTGGGTAGTTGTTCAGTTTTAAGCGGTAATACTGCTCTAAGCGGTAATAGAGCGGTAGTACTTCCGCTTCCTTCTACCGCAACCACTTCCGCTTATTTTTATGCTTCTGTTGCCCAATCTGCTCGAGCAGTACTAGAGAGCGGTAGTACTGCTCCTCTGAGCGGTAGTACTGCTCCTCCGAGCGGTAGTACTGCTCTGGCAGAACTACCGTTCATGTTTTTTTGTCTCGTTGGGCTGTTTTGACCGTGCTAAGCGGTAGTACCGCTCCCCCAAGTGGTTAGTACCACTTGTGCATGTTCAGTACACATAACGGTTGGATTTGGGAGGACCTATTTAAGGGGGTCTTCTTCCCCAATGGTTCTTATCCTTTGAACTCGTGTTTGCCCCCCATTGTTGACCTTCTTCGAGCTTCCTATCTCTCAATCCTTCCAATGATTCTTGCTAGTTTTTGAGGGAAAAGAGAGAGGAGATCTAGATCCACATTTCCACCAATCACTTTCCCCTCTGAGTGAGGGGAACCCCTTTGGATCTAGACTTGGAGTTCTTTGTGTTCTTCTCTTTGTTCTTCCTCTCATTTTCCTCCATAGCATTAGTTGTTGTGGTAGGATTTGGGAGAGAAGGACTTGGGCACTCCGTGTGCCCTTGCCACTGCATTTGATTCGGTTTGAGTTCTCCACGGTGATACGTGGAAGTGAAAAGTTGAGAAGCTTATTACTCTTGGGTGTTTGGGCACCCTAGAGCTTGTTCCTCTTGGGTGCTTGGGCGCCCTAGACGATTGGTGGTATCTCGAAGCCCAATCATAATCATTGTGGTGTAAAGCTCTGGACAAGCGTCGGGTCTCCAATTAGGTTGTGGAGATTGCCCCGAGCAATTTGTACGAGTTTTGGTGACCGAGGGTTGCCAAAGTGTACAAGTCCGGTGACCGCCCCCAAGGGTTGCCATTTGTACAAGTTCGGTGACCGCCCTCAAGGGTCCCTTAGTGGAATCACGGCATCTTCCATTGTGCGAGGGTGTGAGGAGATTACGGTGGCCCTAGTGGCAATTTGGGGAGCATTGTGCCTCCACATCGCTCCAAACGGAGATTAGCATCCGCAAGGGTGTGAACTTCGGGATACATCGTCATCTCCGTGTGCCTCGGTTATCTCTTACCCGAGCCCTTTACTTATGCACTTTACTTTGTGATAGCCATAGTGTTTCATGTTATATCTGAAGAAAATATGCCCTAGAGGCAATAATAAAGTTATTATTTATTTCCTTATATCATGATAAATGTTTATTATTCATGCTAGAATTGTATTAACCGGAAACATAATACATGTGTGAATACATAGACAAACAGAGTGTCACTAGTATGCCTCTACTTGACTAGCTCGTTAATCAAAGATGGTTATGTTTCCTAACCATGGACAAAGAGTTGTTATTTGATTAACGGGATCACATCATTAGGAGAATGATGTGATTGACTTGACCCATTCCGTTAGCTTAGCACTCGATCGTTTAGTATGTTGCTACTGCTTTCTTCATGACTTATACATGTTCCTATGACTATGAGATTATGCAACTCCCGTTTATCGGAGGAACACTTTGTGTGCTACCAAACATCACAACGTAACTGGATGATTATAAAGGTGCTCTACAGGTGTCTCCGAAGGTACTTGTTGGGTTGGCGTATTTCGAGATTAGGATTTGTCACTCCGATTGTCGGAGAGGTATCTCAAGGCCCACTCAGTAATGCACATCACTATAAGCCTTGCAAGCATTGTAACTAATGAGTTAGTTGCGGGATGATGTATTACGGAACGAGTAAAGAGACTTGCCGGTAACGAGATTGAACTAGGTATTGAGATACCGACGATCGAATCTCGGGCAAGTAACTTACCGATGACAAAGGGAACAACATATGTTGTTATGCGGTCCGACCGATAAAGATCTTCGTAGAATATGTGGGAACCAATATGAGCATCCAGGTTCCGCTATTGGTTATTGACCGGAGACGTGTCTCGGTCATGTCTGCATAGTTCTCGAACCCGTAGGGTCCGCACGCTTAACGTTTCGATGACAGTTATATTATGAGTTTATATGTTTTGATGTACTGAAGATTGTTCGGAGTCCCGGATGTGATCACGGACATAACGAGGAGTCTCGAAATGGTCGAGACATGAAGATTGATATATTGGAAGCCTATGTTTGGATATCGGAAGTGTTCCGGGTGAAATCGGGATTTTACCGGAGTACTGGAGGGGTTACCGGAACCCCCCGGGGGTTAATGGGCATAGTGGGCCTTAGTGGAGAAGAGGAGAGGCGGCCAGGGCAGGGCCGCGCGCCCCTCCCCCTAGTCCGAATAGGACAAGGAGATGGGGGCGGCGCCCCCCCTTTCCTTCTTCTCCTCCACCTCTTTCCCCCTCTTCTCCTAATCCAACAAGGAAAAGGGAGGGAGTCCTACTCCCGGTGGGAGTAGGACTCCTCCTGGCGCGCCCCCTCCTGGCCGGCCGCACCTCCCCCTTGCTCCTTTATATACGGGGGCAGGGGGGCACCCTAGAGACACAACAATTGATCATTTGATCTTTTAGCCGTGTGCGGTGCCCCCCTCCACCATAGTCCACCTCGATAATACTGTAGCGGTGCTTAGGCGAAGCCCTGCGTCGGTAGAACATCATCATCGTCACCACGCCGTCGTGCTGACGAAACTCTCCCTCAACACTCGGCTGGATCGGAGTTCGAGGGACGTCATCGGGCTGAACGTGTGCTGAACTCGGAGGTGTCGTGCGTTTGGTACTTGTTCGGTCGGATCGTGAAGACGTACGACTACATCAACCGCGTCGTGCTAACGCTTCCGCTTTCGGTCTACGAGGGTACGTGGGCAACACTTTCCCCTCTCGTTGCTATGCATCACCATGATCTTCCGAGTGCGTAGGAATTTTTTTTAAATTACTACGTTCCCCAACAGTGGCATCCGAGCCAGGTTTTATGCGTAGATGTCATATGCACGAGTAGAACACAAGTGAGGGCGATACAAGTCATACTGCTTACCAGCACGTCACACTTTGGTTTGGCGGTATTGTTGGATGAAGCGGCCCGGACTGACATTACGCGTACGCTTACGCGAGACTGGTTCTACCGACGTGCTTTGCACACAGGTGGCTGGCGGGTGTCAGTTTCTTCAATTTTAGTTGAACCGAGTGTGGCTACACCCGGTCCTTGAGAAGATTAAAACAGCACTAACTTGACGAACTATCATTGTGGTTTTGATGCGTAGGTAAGAACGGTTCTTGCTCAGCCCGTAGCAGCCACGTAAAACTTGCAATAACAAAGTAGAGGACGTCTAACTTGTTTTTGCAGGGCATGTTGTGATGTGATATGGTCAAGACGTGATGAGATATAAGTTGTTGTATGAGATGATCATGTTTTGTTGAAGTTATCGGCAACTGGCAAAAGCCTTATGGTTGTCTCTTTATTGCATAAGATGCAAGCGCCAAATAATTGCTTTACTTTATCGCTATGCGATAGCAATAGTTGGCGAGACGACCATATGACGACACATTGATATAGATAAAGATGATGGAGATCATGGTGTCATGCCGGTGACGATGGAGATCATGACGATGCTTTGGAGATGGAAATCAAAGGCACAAGATGATCATGACCATATCATGTCACATATTATGATTGCATGTGATGATTATCTTTTATACATCTTATTTCGCTTAGTTCGGCGGTAGCTTTATAAGATGATCTCTCACTAAATTTCAAGGTATAAGTGTTCTCCCTGAGTATGCACCGTTGCCAAAGTTCGTCGTGCCCAGACACCACGTGATGATCGGGTGTGATAAGCTCTACGTCCATCTACAACGGGTGCAAGCCAGTTTTGCACACGCAGAATACTCAGGTTAAACTTGATGAGCCTAGCATATGCAGATATGGCCTCGGAACACTGGAGACCGAAAGGTCAAGCGTGAATCATATAGAAGATATGATCAACATAGTGATGTTCACCATTGAAAACTACTCCATCTCACGTGATGATCGGTTATGGTTTAGTTGATTTGGATCACGTGATCACTTAGATGATTAGAGGGATGTCTATCTAAGTGGGAATTCTTAAGTAATATGATTAATTGAACTTAAATTTATCATGAACTTAGTCCTGGTAGTATTAGCATATCTATGTTGTAGATCAATAGCTCGCGATGTTGCTCCCTGTTTTATTTTTGATATGTTCCTAGAGAAAACTAAGTTGAAAGATGTTAGTAGCAATGATGCGGATTGGATCCATGATCTGAGGATTATCCTCATTGCTGCACAGAAGAATTATGTCCTTGATGCACCGCTAGGTGACGGACCTATTGCAAGAGCATATGCAAACGTTATGAACGTTTGGCAAAGCTCGGTATGATGACTACTTGATAGTTTAGTGCACCATGCTTTACGGCTTAGAATCGGGGCTTCAAAGACGTTTTTTGAAACGCCACGGAACATATAAGATGTTCCAAGAGTTGAAATTAGTATTTCATACCCATGCCCGTGTCGAGAGGTATGAGACCTCTGACAGTACTTTGCCAATAAGATGGAGGAGAATAGCTCAACCAGTGAGCATGTGCTCAGATTGTCTGAGTACTACAATTACTTGAATCAAGTGGGAGTTAATCTTCCAGATAAGATAGTAATCGACAAAGTTCTCTAGTCATTATCACCAAGTAACTAGAACTTCGTGATGAACTATAATATGCAAGGGATAACGGAAACGATTCCCAAGCTCTTCGTGATGTTGAAATCGACGAAGGTAGAAATCAAGAAAAGCATCAAGTGTTGATGGTTGACAAGACCACTAGTTTCAAGAAAAGGGCAAAGGGAAGAAGGGGAACTTCAAGAAGAACGGCAAGCAAGTTGCTGCTCAAGTGAAGAAGCCCAGGTCTGGACCTAAGCTTGAGACTAAGTGCTTCTACTGCAAAGGGACTGGTCACTGGAAGCGGAACTGCCCCAAGTATTTGGTGGATAAGAAGAATGGCAAAGTGAACAAAGCTATATTTGATATACATGTTATTGATGTGTACTTTACTAGTGTTTATAGCAACCCCTCGGTATTTGATACTGGTTCAGTTGCTAAGAGTAGTAACTCGAAACGGGAGTTGCAGAATGAACAGAGACTAGTTAAGGGTGAAGTGACGATGTGTATTGGAAGTGGTTCCAAGATTGATATGATCATCATCGCACACTCCCTATACTTTCGGGATTAGTGTTGAACCTAAAATAAGTGTTATTTGGTGTTTGCGTTGAGCATGAATATGATTGGATCATGTTTATTGCAATATGGTTATTCATGGAAGTTAGATAATAATTGTTGTTCTGTTTACATGAATAAAACCTTCTATGCTCATACACCCAATGAAAATGGTTTGTTGGATCTCGATCGTGGTGATACACATTTTCATAATATTGAAGCCAAAAAATGCAAAGTTAATAATGATAGTGCAACTTATTTGTGGCACTGCCGTTTAGGTCATATTGGTGTAAAGCGCATGAAGAAACTCCATGCTGATGGACTTTTGGAATCACTTGATTATGGATCACTTGATGCTTGCGAACCATGCCTCATGGGCAAGATGACTAAGACTCCGTTCTCCGGAACAATGGAGCGAGCAACTGACTTATTGGAAATAATACATACTGATGTATGCGGTCCGATGAGTGTTAAGGCTCACGGCAAGTATCGTTATTTTCTGACCTTCACAGATGATTTGAGCAGTGAAACACAAGTCTGAAACATTTGAAAAGTTTAAAGAATTTCAGAGTGAAGTGGAGAATCATCGTAACAAGAAAATAAAAGTTTCTACGATATGATCGCAGAGGTAAAATATTTGAGTTACGAGTTTGGCCTTCAGTTAAAACAATGTGAAATAGTTTCACTACTCACGCCACCTGGAACACCACAGTGTAATGGTGTGTCCGAACGTCATAACCGTACTTTATTAGATATGGTGCGATCTATGATGTCTCTTACCGATCTACCACTATCGTTTTGGGGTTATGCATTAGAGACAGCTGCATTCACGTTAAAAGGGCACCATCTAAATCCGTTGAGACGATACCGTATGAACTATGGTTTGGCAAGAAACCTAAGCTGTCGTTTCTTAAAATTTGAGGTTGCAATGCTTATGTGAAAAAGTTTCAACCTGATAAGCTCAAACCCAAATCGGAGAAGTGCGTCTTCATAGGATACCCAAAAGAAAATGTTGGGTACACCTTCTATCACAGATCCGAAGGCAAGATATTCGTTGCTGAGAATGGATCCTTTCTAGAGAAGGAGTTTCTTTCGAAAAAAGTGAGTGGGAGGAAAGTAGAACTTGATGAGGTAACTGTACCTGCTCCCTTATTGGAAAGTAGTTCATCACAGAAATCTGTTCCTGTGACTACTACACCAATTAGTGAGGAAGCTAATGATGATGATCATGTAACTTCAGATCAAGTTACTACCGAACCTCGTAGGTAAACCAGAGTGAGATCCGCACCGGAGTGGTACGGTAATCCTGTTCTGGAGGTTTACTTGACCATGACGAACCTACGAACTATGAGGAAGCGATGATGAGCCCAGATTCCGCGAAATGGCTTGAGGCCATGAAATCTGAGATGAGATCCATGTATGAGAACAAAGTATGGACTTTGATTGACTTGCCCAATGATCGGCGAGCCATTGAGATTAAATGGATCTTCAAGAGGAAGACGGACGCTGATAGTAGTGTTACTATCTACAAAGCTAGAATTGTCGCAAAAAGTTTTCGACAAGTTCAAGGTGTTGACTACGATGAGAGTTTCTCACTCGTATCTATGCTTAAGTCTGTCCGAATCATGTTAGCAATTGTCGCATTTTATAAAATCTGGCAAATGGATAAACAAAACTGCATTCCTTAATGGATTTATTAAAGAAGAGTTGTATATGATGCAACCAGAAGGTTTTGTCAATCCTAAAGGTGCTAATAAAATATGCAAGCTCCAGCGATCCATCTATGGACTGGTGCAAGCATCTCGGAGTTGGAATATACACTTTGATAAGTTGATCAAAGGATATAGTTTTATACAGACTTACGGTGAAGCCTGTATTTACAAGAAAGTGAGTGGGAGCACTACAGCATTTCTGATAAGTATATGTGTATGACATATTGTTGATCGGAAATAATGTAGAATTATTCTGCAAAGCATAAAGGAGTGTTTGAAAGGAGTTTTTCTAAGAAAGACCTCGAAGAAGCTGCTTACATATTGAGCATCAAGATCTATAGAGATAGATCAAGACGCTTGATAAGTTTTTCCAATGAGTACATACCTTGACAAGATTTTGAAGTAGTTCAAAATGGAACAGTCAAAGAAAGAGTTCTTGCCTGTGTTACAAGGTGTGAAATTGAGTAAGACTCAAAGCCCGACCACGGCAGAAGATAGAAAGAGAATGAAAGTCATTCCCTATGCCTTGGCCATAGGTTCTATAAAGTATGCCATGCTGTGTACCAAATCTATTGTATACCCTACACTGATTTTGGCAAGGGAGTAGATCACTGGACAGCGGTCAAAATTATCCTTAGTGGAATAAGGATATGTTTCTCAATTATGGAGGTGACAAAAAGGTTCGTCGTAAAGGGTTACGTCGATGCAAATTTTGACACTGATCCAGATGAATCTAAGTCTCAATCTGAATACATATTGACAGTGAGAGCAATTAGCTAGAGTAGCTCCGTGCAGAGCATTGTTGACATAGAAATTTGCAAAATACATACGGATCTGAATGTGGCAGACCCGTTGACTAAACTTCTCTCACAAGCAAAACATGATCACACCTTAGTACTCTTTGGTTGTTAATCACATAGCGATGTGAACTAGATTATTGACTCTAGTAAACCCTTTGGGTGTTGGTCACATGACGATGTGAACTATAGGTGTTAATCACATGGTGATGTGAACTATTGGTATTAAATCACATGGTGATGTGAACTAGATTATTGACTCTAGTGCAAGTGTGAGACTGAACGAAATATGCCCTAGAGGCAATAATAAAGTTATTATTTATTTCCTTATATCATGATAAATGTTTATTATTCATGCTAGAATTGTATTAACTGGAAACATAATACATGTGTGAATACATAGACAAACAGAGTGTCACTAGTATGCCTCTACTTGACTAGCTCGTTAATCAAAGATGGTTATGTTTCCTAACCATGGACAAAGAGTTGTTATTTGATTAACGGGATCACATCATTAGGAGAATGATGTGATTGACTTGACCCATTCCGTTAGCTTAGCACTCGATCGTTTAGTATGTTGCTACTGCTTTCTTCATGACTTATACATGTTCCTATGACTATGAGATTATGCAACTTCCGTTTACCGGAGGAACACTTTGTGTGCTACCAAACGTCACAACGTAACTGGGTGATTATAAAGGTGCTCTACAGGTGTCTCCGAAGGTACTTGTTGGGTTGGCGTATTTCGAGATTAGGATTTGTCACTCCGATTGTCGGAGAGGTATCTCAGGGCCCACTCAGTAATGCACATCACTATAAGCCTTGCAAGCATTGTAACTAATGAGTTAGTTGCGGGATGATGTATTACGGAACGAGTAAAGAGAATTGCCGGTAACGAGATTGAACTAGGTATTGAGATACCGACGATCGAATCTCGGGCAAGTAACATACCGATGACAAAGAGCCTAGTTGTTTTAGGTTTTGTGCTTAACAAATTAAATGCTAGTTTTATTCTGCATTTGTTCAAGCCTAAACCATAATTATTTTAAAGCGCCTACTCACCCCCCCCCTCTAGGCGACATCCACGATCTTTCACTTCTTAAGAACACTTTTAACATATTCTATAAGGGGTATGTATGAAATTTGGTAGCTGTTGTCCAAAATTACCCAATTCAATGGCACAATGTAACAAAACAGAGTAATCCTACAACAACATCAAAGGCTTTAGTCCCAAACAAGTCGGGATAGGCTAGAGCTGAAACCCATAAGATCTCTCAACCAACTCATGGTTCTGGCACATGGATAGCTAGCTTCCACGCACCCCTGTCCATGGCTAGTTCTTTGGTGATATTCCAGTCCTTCAGATCTCTCTTTGCCGACTCCTCCCATGTCATCTTTGGTCTACCCTGACTCTCTTGACATTATCAGCACACTTTGGCCGTCCGCTATGCACTGAAGCGCCTGGAAGCATGCACTGAATATGCCAAACCATCTCAAACGATGTTGGACAAGCTTCTCTTGAATCGGTGCTAACCTGCTACACCTAACTGTTGAACATGTCGCCTTTCAGTCAGCTAACACTCAGCGCCATACAATTTGCAGGTCGAATCGCCATTCTATAGAACCTGCCTTTTAGCTGTTGTGGCACTCTCTTGTCACAGAGAACGCCAGAAGCTTGGCGCTACTTCATCCATCCGGCTTTGATTCGATGGCTCAGATCTTCATGGATATCACCATCCTTCTGCAGCATTGACCCTAAATATCGAAAGGTATCCTCTGAGGTACCACCTGCCCATCAAGGCTAACCTCCTCGTGCCTGGTAGTACTGAAACTGCACCTCATGTACTTAGTTTTAGTTCTACTAAGCCTAAAACTTTTTGATTCCAAGGTTTGTCTACATAGCTCTAACTTTCTATTAACCCCCGCCCGACTATCAATGACTAGTACCACATCATCCGCAAAGAGCATACACCATGGGATATCTCCTTGTATATCCCTTGTGACCTCGTTCATCACCAAAGCAAAAAATATAAGGGCTCAAAGCTGACCCTTCGTGCAGTCCTATTTTAATCGGGAAGTCATCATTGTTACCAACATTTGTTCGAACATTTGTCATAACATTATCATACATATCCTTGATGATGATGAGCTACACAGAATCCTAACAGAGTAACCCTAACTCTTACAATATTTGATGATGATGAGCTACACAGAATCCTAACAGAGTAACAGGTATCTCTTGCATTTTTCCACAGAACTAATGATCTTGAGCACGAATTGGACGGAAAGCAATTATAATGTGAACATGCTTAAAATAGATACTTGGTGGGGGTATAGTCATAGTTTAAAGCTCCATAAACCATAAAAGTGGAGCAACCTTGAGGTTCCAGAAAGTTACCTAGCACGTGGTACAAGGATTCTTGTTGCATCTAACAGATCTTGCAGTTGCAAGGCACTTTTAAGCTTCGCCTGCGTAATTATAACAACAGATTTTTTGTCAAGCAGCGAAGATACAAAGGATTTGAATAAAACCAAATAAAATTAACATAATTTTCTCACCTCCGCGTGGGCCTTTCCGCCATTGTATTTCAGCATCAATTTTAAAAGCTTCTCTTGAGTTATTTTCAGCTTCACCTTCTGCTTTGGTGTGCGATCCCCACTTGCATAATTTGCAGTATCAGAAAGCAGCTTCATGGTCAATTTTTTTTTACAATCTTAATAATTATCCTTACTGGCGTATAACAGCTATGACACAGCGCAACTCTTCTGACTGCGTAGGTATGCCCACAGTTCCCTGTTCTCGATTTCTTACAGCATCTGATGGTTGCGCTGGCTCACTGATTCTCCATGGAAGATGAGCAGGAATGGTATAAATATGTGGAGCTTTCTCATCAAGAAACATTTTCCTCAGAATGCATGCAGCGTCATCATAGTACCTGGAATTATGAAAGCATTCACCAACTAAAATAAGATGTACAACGGACTTCTGGGCTCTGGCCATACTAATGCATGAAATTCTTAGAATGGTCGTTGTCACCAGAAAGATGCTTACTTGTATGAGCTTTTCACAAAACTCCAGCCATTCACATCACATACATAAGATCTTGCCTCCCCCAGGTCACACCTTAGAAGATCAAAGCCACATACCTACACACAAAAAAGGGATATGTAACATGGGGATGCTACGTAAGTGCGTGGTTGGAAATTTCAGATAGCTTCAGTCTGGGCTCTGCTCATTTGGAGATTGGCTCAAGCAATGACGAGCATAGCTTATATTCTAGATCCTTGTCCAGTTACATTTCAACCATAGAAGACCATATGAGGAAGTGCACTGCTCAAGGAATCGATCATGTTCTGTGGATTTGGTTTGACCTTGTTCAACACCAAGGTCTACCATGCAAAAAAGAGTAAATAACTAGTTAACTGGACCTTATCAGATTTTACCATTTAACAAATTTGAAGTCAACTGCTGAGACAAGTTCTTACATATTGACACAGGCTTTGGCCTACGTCCTACTCCCAATGTGGCCGTCTCAAGATTAGCCATGAGTGATACCAAGATACACTTTAGACTGATGAAAGAACGATAATTAAGCTAAGCCTATTTCAAATTTCTGACTAAGTTGCGGCCATCCAAAACTCGCCTACTCTGACTTCCACAGCAATCAATTGACATTTGATAACAAACAAATCCAACTGGAATGTTTGAGAAGAGAAAACAAGAATGATTTCGATGTTGGTATCCACCTTTTCTGGCTGTACCCACACTCTAACAGCTCATAATGAATAAGAGAGATATATGCATAGGTTCTGAATGTAGATTTCATCATAGTAGTCATTAAAAGAGAAAAGCATCTTGAATGTACCGCTTGTCTGAAGGCTTGGCAAACATTCCGTGCAATTTGTTTCTCGGTAGGGGTCAGTAAAACAGGATAGCGGACCTTCAAGCAAGATACCAAATACATTATAAGACAAAACAAGAAACGAACAAACACACCAAGGAAGCAATTTATCACTTTCTCTTTTCCTTTAATTGTTCCATCAACATGCCAAAAACACTAGTCTAATAGATATAAAGTAGTGAATCCTAATGAGGCAAGGAAGGGCACCTCTTTTCCATCAGAATTTCTCATGACAACCCCATCTACAACTGGGGATTTACGAGCTTCAGCATGTGCATATCCTGGTCCAATTGTATAAACCTACAACAGAAAGTGCACATTCCCTTTTCAGTTAATAGAAGTAAGAGTGTATCTAACAATATAACTATCTATTGCTGCTTTCCGTAGAAGAAGAAAATGTAGCCATTACTACCATATAACTACTTTAGTACTGTGTTGCCATGCAAAATTCTAACAGAATCACAATTACCTATACAAGTAGGAATATTGACTACAAGAGTATTTGTGCTGTCACTTCAATTAACAGAGATATATTTAAAATGGACCACATGGGCTAAATCCACGGACCTGTGGTGATACAGTGGGCACTATTGTATTGTGGATGACATATCACAAGAATGACTACAATCTTGGTAATCAGATACTACTTAAAATCTCTGCAGTCAGTTTGGTGACAAGTGCAGATTAAATCTACGGCACCCGAGAACTCGAGGGATGAATTCTCACTGCTTAGTAACTCAATCAAGAAGCTAATGCAGGACCAGATCTGTTTGAGCCTGTTGTGGATGACCGTCTTGTTGCTTAATTTCTTTACATGAAATCTGGGTTAGTGTTTTTATAGCTTATAATAGGGCAAAAACCACCCTGCATCCATCAAGAAACCATGATGCTGAAGACGGACTTCCTTCGGATGCCAGAATTCAGGGTGAATTTGAACCCCTTTTGGTAATTCTACAGAGATTCTAGGCTCCTTATCATGGTGGGTTTTATGATGCTCAAGTAAATTACAGAGTTTATGACATGTGTTGATGGATGTATCTTTCTATTCAAGTGTCTAAATTATAACCATCAGCAAGTTGTACAAGCCCATTTTTTCACATATTACACAGGAGAGGAAAAATAAAGAAAAAGAGAAAGTAATAAATGCAAGGTGTATCACCTTGACATCTGTTCCTCCTGTAGGCATGAACTCCTCATAAATGTAAGATCCATCTCGCCTCACCTTCCTAACTTCTGGATAAAATTCACTAGATCTATTGCCAACCTGCATAAATTGGAGGAATTTTACATCTCATCACTGCATTTGTGTGTGTGTGTGGGGGGGGGGGGGGGGGGTGGAGGCAACAATACGGACTTGAAGAACATACATGATACCACTATTTGATGAAGAAAAAATTTCATACATATGTGTAACCTATGGATTCACAAAAAAACCAGATATTATTCACCCATATGAAGCCAAGATATTAGCATTTATGCATTTTATAGGAAATAAGCTAGTTCATTGTAGTGCTCCTGAACTATGCAAGAGTGTCAGCAAGGAATACTGACAGTGTCAGTTTAGAAGCAAAAAAGATAAGTAAAGTGTTTGAACAGAAAGCAGATCATTTTCTAGTTAATTATAAGCTTATAACTAATACCGTGTCAGAGTAGGCTCGTCTGTATTTTCTCTAGCTGTAGCCTATTTCAGGCCTGTACAACAAGGCACAGCAGTCATTGCATTTTCTAGAAGTAAAAAGAATGCTAATACTGTATTAGCCGCTATGTTTTCAACTTGGATTTTCTTGAACATAAAGAATTTGATCGCAAATTTCAACCAAGAAATGTGTGAAATTAATGGTATCAAAACTTTACCTTACGGAACAGTTCTTTCATTCCTCCACCAGCATAGCTAGGATAATATATCATTATATTATGGTCATCTCCTTCATAAATAAAGGTAATCAGGAGCAGAACAGGTTTATTTTAATACTTCTTCACCTTAAATAGGTGATTAGTAGTCAAGAGAACAACAGTTTGACAATGAAATTACAGTATTGTACATATAACGGAATATGGATGGACGCACCAATACTGGCAACTCACACAAAAAGGCTCCATGAGTCCAGAATTAATTACAGAACAACTAGGCAGTTAGGAAGGGTAGGCTTTTCAGAAAATGGAAGAACACAGTGAACACAAGCATGCAATTTAGAAGTACCATGCCTATAGTAGGTTATAAAATAACAAGAAAAAGTGAACATTTTATCCATCAAACTAATATGTAATATACATACCATGTCAGCAACAATATCTGTGGCAATATTCTAATTTTTTATGGCAGGCAAGTATTGAGCTGAAAGAAAAAGAAACAGCTGCTATTCTTTGTGCAAATCGTGGAAGGACAGGCTGAATATATTAATCAAGAGCTATTACCATCGATGGGTTTCTCCACGAAAGGCTTGCAAAAACGCTTTCCATGAATCTCAATAAAATCATCTTGCTCGATAAAGTAGTTTAACTCTTGATTAGGATGCTCTCTTCTGACAACAGCATAAGTAGGGACCGGAACTCCGAACAATTTAAGGTGCTAAACAAGCAAAATACAAATATATCAACATTTAGATCAAGAGAATAAATGTTTGAATGTAAGATGAAGAAGCCTTTATGTAATAGGCTACAATTAGAATGCACTGAGTTTTGAGCAAGATCATTTCTTCCCCGAGCATCATAGAATGACACTACTCTATCGAGAAGTAAAAGGATAAACTGTTACAGGACAAGCGTTTTATTGAAATATCGAAGATGGAATAACAAAGTAGACAACCGATGTATTGCGTGTGCGGATTAAGATCAGAAAAAATCCATAGTGTAACGAACAAATATAAAATCATAGTGTATACTTTGCATCATCTAGACAATTTTCTTCAAATACAAAATGACAGGCATTTTGGTGGCGTCTTTGAGAAAAGATAGTCTATGGTTACCATATACTAACATAGTTACATTAGGCAAAGTTCCAAAAATTCCAGAACATAAATGAAAGATATACCTCCGTCTCAAAATATAAGACGTTTTTGTAGGCTAAACTAGCCTACAAATATCTCTAGTAGTACTTATGAATTAAAAATGGGTTTTCTTTGCAAGCCAAAATAAACTTCTCGGATTACATCGCTTTGCCCAAATATGGTTATCTCAGTTGTGCAAATTTCTCCCAAAAAGAAGTGCATTTGAAGTTTCGAACTACTGTATTTATTGAGGAAAAATATCCTATTTGTATGAACAGTGTCACACGGCGATACCCAATACTGTAGACCTGAAACTAACAGAGTCGCTGACATCATAGCCATCCGGGCCCGTGAGATCCTTGATGGCAGACTCGCTGAAACACGGGCTCGCCTCCTCCGCCAACCTGCTGAACCGACCGCCACCCCCTCCACGGCGGTGGTTCCGACGGTGCCCGGGGAGGTGATCCGTGGACGCACCCGCTCTCGCACTGCGGCCCTTAGGGCGCAGAGCGCCTCCCGTGTCCTGGGGTCAAGCAGCCCCCCGATGGAGGTCTGATGCGAGTCCTCTTCTGGAACATCCGCGGCTTCGGCCATGATGGCCGACGCCGCCAACTCATCGAGTACATGCGAGACGAACACATTGACATCATAGCCATCCAGGAAACCATGTGTACTGAATTCTCCCTCCGCGACCTTGATGGCCTTAGCCCCCACCTATTCGCCTGTCATTGGCTCCCTTCTAGTGGGACCACTGGGCACTCGGGTGGCATCCTTTTAGGCGTGAAGGATGCCACCTTTGAGGTGGGCGGCATGGACCGAGGTGAATTCTTCGTTAGTATGGAGATCTATGAACGGGCTCTCAACTTCAAATAGGAGATCGTGATCGTCTATGGCCCGACGGATCACCGTTGCTCTCCGGCCTTCCTCGCTGAGCTTCAGAAGAAGGTCACCGCTTCTCTCCTCCCTGTAGTGGTGGGAGGAGACTTTAACCTCATCCGCTCCCCTAATGAGAAGAACAACGACCGGATCAACCTCCCCCGGATGCAGATGTTCAACGACTGCATCGCGGAGCTAGGTCTTCGCGAGCTTGATAGGACGGGTGCCAGGTTCACCTGGACCAACCCTCAAGCGGACCCAACGCGATCTGTCCTTGATCGCGTCCTAGTTTCCCCTGAGTGGGAACTTAGATGCCCCTTGGCCTCGCTGCGTGCGATCACCCAGATTGGGTCTGATCACGTCCCTCTCCTCTCCACTGCCGACGAGCGCCCCCCCCATCCCGTCGCGTTTTCGGTTTGAGCTCTTTTGGCTAAATCAGGCGGGATTTGTTGAGGCGGTCGCTGCTAGATGGACGTCCGCGCGCTGTTCCCCCCACCGCTCCATGTCCGCCGTTGACTCGTGGCAGTTCTGTGCCAAGCTCGCCCGCCAATTTATGAAAGGGTGGGGCGCAAACCTTGGACGGAACCTTCGCGAGCGCAAGAAAGCCCTCCTCACTGCGATCCAAGCTCTTGACATCCGTGCTGACACTTCTGGGATTTCCCCGGATGAGTGGATGTTAAGATACGATCTCAAGGATCAACTCTCGACCATCTACACGGATGAAGAGGCATAGTGGAGGCTCCGCGGCACCCAACGGTGGGTGCTTCGTGGGGACGCCAACACGGCCTACTTCCAGGCGATTACCAATGGACGGAGGCGCCGAAACTCCATCCATTGTTTGTGGGATGGGGATACCCCTATCGTCCGTCCCTCGGACATCCGAGTCCACGTCGATGGCTTTTATAAAGCACTATTTTCCCCCACCCCTAGGGGTGGGGCTGCACTGGCTCCCAACACTTGGTCGGCGACCCAGTTAGTATCTGCTGAGGCGAATGCCGCCCTGGTGGCACCGTTCTCCGAGGACGAGGTCCTCGCGGCCATAAAGGGTATGAACCCCTCCTATGCTCCGGGGCCGGATGGGCTACCTGTGACGTTTTTCAAAACGTTCTGGCAGACCATCAAACCGGAAGTCATGGCCCTCTTCGACGAATTCTACTCGGGGGCCATGGATCTTGGGCGCCTTAACTATGGGGTTATCACGCTCATCCCCAAAGTCCCGGGCGCCTCTGACATCCGCCAGTTTCGACCTATCACTGTGATCAATGTGATATTCCGGATCTTGGCTAACGGGTACGCCAATAGGGTGACCCTTCTAGCTGACTCCGTCACCCACCCCAACCAATCCGCCTTCATCCAAGGGCGGTTTATTCTGGATGGGGTGTTAGTCTTCCACGAAGTTCTTCACGAAGTCCGGTCCAAGCACCATCGAGCGGTCTTCTTGAAGCTCGACTTCCACAAGGCCTATGACACGGTTCACTGGCCCTTCCTTCGGGAAGTTTTGCTCCGCAAGGGCTTTGATGACCGGTAGGTGACCAGAGTTATGCAGCTCGTCACCTGCAGTCGGACTGCAGTTAACATTAACGGCGAGATCGGACCTTACTTCCCCACTCTTTGTGGGGTTCGCCAGGGCGACCCGTCCTCCCCGTTTCTGTTTAACATGGTGGTCGATGCCCTTGCCGTCATCCCGGATAAGGCTAAATCTACTGACCATATCCATGGAGTAGTCCCTCACCTGGTAGGAGGGGGAGGGGTCTCCCTCCTACAGTATGCAGACGATACCATAATAATGGTGGAGGGCTCCGCGTCTGACATCGCTAACATGAAGTTTCTCCTCCTATGCTTCCAACAGATGTCCGGGCTCACGATAAACTTCGATAAGAGCGAAGTGATGATTCTGGGTTACTCCCCTGCGGAGGCCCAGGCCATGGCCGACCGGCTGAACTGTCGGCTGGGTTCTTTCCTCACATCTTATTTAGGGATACCCATTAGTGACTCGTGACTGACCGTGGCTGGCCTTCGCCCGGCAGTGACTCGGATGCAGCACCGGGTGGAGCCATGGAAGGGGAGGTGGCTCTCGAAGGCGGTCAGAGTGATCCTCATCAACTCCTCGCTTGCCGGCCTCCTCTGGTTTCTCATGAGCTTCTACAACATCCATGAGACTCTCCATCAGGAGATCGCCAAATACCAGTCCAGGTTTTTCTGGGCAGGCAAGGGCGAGAAGCAGAAATACCATATTGTGAGTTGGCCCGACATTTGCAAGCCTAAGGACCAGGGAGGTCTTGGGATCTTGTCGTCTCGATGTATGAACATTGCTCTGCTCACCCGATGGCTCTGGCGAATTGCCAATGGGGAGGGGGGACTCTGGCTCACCATCATCCGCAATAAGTACCTTCGGGGCCAACCTCTAGCTTTCTGCCAGCGGTCTGGTGGCTCCCAGTTCTGGCAGGCGGTGATACAGCTGCTACCCGTGCTCCGTATCGACACGTCCATCTCGGTCGGCTCTGGATCCTCGACCCTGTTCTGGTTCGATCGGTGGATAGGGGACTCCCCCTTGGCCGCCCGATTCTGGGAGCTATTCGCCATAGCGTGACCCTCGGGTCTCTGTCGAGACGGCCCTTATTGACTTAGGGCGTCTCGCTTTCCGGCGCCCCTTCGGCCCCCTTGAGGTGGCCGCTTGGGACTCCCTCCTCCAGGACATCGCCCTTCTGCCAATGGACATTGAGGGCGCTCCTGACTCCATCTCTTGGCGGCTGGAGTCCAACGGCCGCTTCTCCACTAAGTCCTTATACTCGGCCATCGCTCCATCGCCGGCCCCTGAGCCATTTAGCCTGATTTGGGACATTCGCCTCCCTCTGAAGATTAGGATCTTCCTATGGCAGTGGATCCAGGGACGCCTTCCCTCTGGGGTTGAGGTCCTCAAGCGCAATGGACCAAGAGACGGGATGTGCCCCCTCTATGGCACGGTGGAGGATGCTAACCACATCTTCTCCTGCTCCACTGCCCAATTCCTGTGGTCTTGCTTCCGTGAAACGGTCGGTGGATAGTGGTGCAACACCAACTTCCCAGACCTGCTTGCTGAGATCCACGCCTCCGCCCCTCGCCACCGCCATATTAGATGGCTGTGCATTGGGGTACTTGCCTGGACGCTTTGGACCATCCGCAACAAGCTTGTGATTCAGAAAGTGCCTCTTCGATGTGCGACTGGCGCGATCTTTAAAATGTGTGGTTACCTGCAGCTTTGGCGGCCGCTTAGCCGCCCCCAGGACCGGGACGCCATCAACACCCTCCTCACCGATCTTCGCTCGATGGCCTTCCGCGTGGCACCCCCGCTGCCTCCCCCACCTCCGGAGCCCGATTAGGCCTGCTGTTCGGCCTGCTGTGCGTGTGTCTGTGTTTTGGTTTTCAGGGCTTTTTGAGCTGTGCCCTCAGCATTAACCCATTTTGCTACTATGTATGTCTATGGAACTTGGGTGTGTGTGTGTGTGTGTGTGAACCTTGTTGGATGTTTGGCTTGGGCGGTTTGCTTTATCTATAAACCGGGGCGAAAGCCTTTTTCGGTAAAACTAACAGAGTCATGAATAGACTGCAGCAAAAAAAATCTTGTGAAAGAAAAGTCCTTCCTTTTAGTTTGGGATGACATTAAACTGTTGTCATGAAAAAATCCAGCTTCAAAGCATCTACTATAGGGGGGGAAACTCATTTGACCTCCGGAGGGAAGTTAATGATTATTTTTAGCAGAAAAGTAAAGTTAATGATTGAAATAAATCTATAAGAAATACATGAAGGCCAGCTTGTTATGATATCAATACCTCATATACTTTGCTGCGATCATGAAGCAAGTATTGTGGGTCCAACTCATTGACCAAAAAAGGCCTGAATAGCAATATTTACAAAATCAGATCGCAGAACTCCTTCAAAGTTGAATAAGTATTATAACTTCTCATCGAAGTTGTATTCTTGAAAGGATAAAATATATAATTGAAGTTTCATTTGTTTGTGTCTTTTCAAACAGAAACAAAAAGGAAATACATTCAAACTAAGTTGGCGCATGCAGCTTTGCAGCGCAAAAATGAACTCGGAGGATTATCTATACGATCTGTGAATTCTTCCATTTCTCCGGTTATGGAAAAAGGGCATGGAGGAGGTCACATCTATAAATACGAATGGAATGATGATAGGAGTTTAAGAAATATTGTTTTAAACAGAAATGATTTAGGCAGGTGAATTAGTCACGGGTAAATTCAAGGACAACTGTGTCGGAGTAACTTTTTAGAAGGGTGCAATCCTTGAAGACAAAAAGGAAAGGTGTTTTGAATGAGGACTGGGAATCCATACAGAAGCCACACATATATGGTCAGTCTTAGAAAATATTTGCATGTCAGGAAAGCATAATGCACAACCATAAAACTTTGTCAAACCCAATACTAAGATCATTTGATGCATATTTAAAGTGGGTGCTTTGAAGAATTTATGAGACAGAAAGCATTTAACCTGCGTAAAACAGCATATTTCTCCGCCTTTTCTAATGGGTAGCCAGCTGAATAAAAGGCGATTAGACAGTCACATAAAGGCCAACTGCCAACAAAAAACAGTGGTTAGTTCAATACTATGAAAACTTGCACTTCTAATGGTGTCACAAACAAAAATACTGTCATGGGGTCATGGCAGGTCTGATGGGTAAATAACATAGATGATAACCATCGACATTACAGGAATAAGAACTTAACATCTGCTAAGAAGTGCATAGATAATGGAAATTTAGCACCACAAAGTACAAAATTCTAAGATTTTACAATACACAGACAGATATTTCCAGTCACTCCCACATTGAATAAATATGGATAAGCTAGAGGAATAGTAGTTAGTTAAGTAATAATATTTCCTAAACTCCATCCTTCGAGTAGGACAGCATGATCTTGTGTATCTGTAAAGTAAATTTTGGCCTGCCTACACTCACTTTCTTTTTCATGAATATTCAGAAAATTAATACTGAAAAATTCATATTCTAAGAAGACTCGCCCTTCACATTGTCAGGTATATACCTTTCGATGGGATCTTCTAGAATTACCTTGTCACCAAAAATTATAATCTGCATACATCAAACATGCATATTACTTCAGTCTTGAATCTTGATGATCAGGACAATGATTTTAGTAACTTACCATGCTAAAGAACTAGAGTTCCTAACATTTGAACAGAAACAGGGGAAAGGAAAATAAATGAAGAGCTCGGCTAAGAGCTTAAGAGGTTCTGTATTTCTGAATTCTGATACATGCCAGCAGTAATATAAACTTAATGGTCCAGCCTCAAATCCCGGTGTTCACATTTACACACACAGACTCGCACGCGCGTGTGTGCGCACCTTGCAAGGTTCTTCCTTTATACTCCCTCCGTCCCAAAATAAGTGTCTCAACTCTGGTACAACTTTATACTAAAGTTAGTACAAAGTTGAGACACTTATTTTGGGACGGAGGGAGTACCATTATAAACTTGAATTTGTGTCTCTGCAACACACTATTCAGTTGTATGCACTGATTCAAGAACTGTATGGTACGATGATATGTACTTTTTGTGACGACTAATATTCCGAGAATGGTGCAAGGGACTGGTTAAGCAGCACGCAAAAAAGCCTTCATTCACCGACAGAAGGAATTGAACCCATGTGGCGGGACTGTACTACCCCCAATCTCCCGACCAAGGGAGCCAGGCATTCCCCAGAACTCTGTTTATCTCCTCAATCATTGTACCCAATTTATTCATTTCTACCAGCACCAGATTAGTTACCGAAAGAAAACATAGACGATAATCCGCACGGAGGAGCGGCCGAATCCCGAGCCATACCTCGAACTCGCCGAAGGCGTGCAGCCTCTCAAGAATCTGCTCCATGGGAGAACACGACACCTGCAAAAAAAAAAGTTCCAGCACGAAGAAAAAAACTCAGATAATCTTGATATTTTTCTTCTCACTCCCGCATTGCGGCGAACCCAAGAAATAGAAATCACGAGAACTCGATTTTTGTCCCAAAACGCGCACCTTCTTCTCCATGACGCAGACACCAATCCTGATCTTGCCTCCGCCGTGGGCGCCATGGTTCCGCCGGTCCATCCCCTCCGGTCCCCTTCCGTCCGTTGGTCCAAAGGTTACAGCAGGAAAGGGGATGTTTGTTTCCTGGGCATTCTTGCTCCTCAGGACCGGAATCTGGGGGGCTTTATGCTTTACAGAGGGGAGGAGGAAGGAGAAGTGAACGCAGCCCAAGAAGAAGAGGGGATGTCAGCACTCAGCAGTGAGTAAATGAGTCTTCTTCTTTTGAGCTGACTGATGAGAGGCTTTTTCTTTTTCTTTTGAGCTGACTGAGCGGCTTTCTTTCCCCCCGAAAGCCGTGTTTATTTATGGATTTTAATCTATTATGAATTTGCTCAGCGAAAACTGTGGAAAATCCTACTCCCTTTTATTCATATTACTTGTTGCTTAAACGGATATATCTACGTCATGTCCTTGAAATAATTAAGAATATGAGTGGAAAATTGTAAAACTTATTAAGGACAAGGCCCAGTTCACAAATTATGTAAAAAAGGGCCCGGTTCTCAAATTGTGCTGAGTTGTCCTTTTTTTTTGTGCATGACACGCTTAGTCGTGTTTTGACACCAAATTTAAAATGAATATACCACGATGTATATCAGATAATCAAATAGGCATGACACTCTTTAGTCACGATGAATATAGCATCATTTAAAATATTCAATTTTGGCATAACCTAGTTTCTTTTTGCGAAAATGATCCAGATCTATTATCAAAGTTCAGCGGAATTACAAATCATCTCGAACATAATAAAAAATACATTGAGATTCCAAGACTCCCAAACAATCACTACTGCCACCAGAACGAGCCGCCGACGCGCCGCTGTCGCTACTCCCCTACCGGAGCCGGCTTGACCTTGTCGATGACAGGTGGAAAGTCTTCGCGCCCATGCTCCTAAGGACCAGCGCCCTGGAGATGCAGTCGTCGTTGTTGAACCCTTACATAGATCTGAAGCACCTGACACCAAATTTCGCCACAAGACGAGAAACCCTAACCTCGTCACCCCAAAGAGACGACAGAAATATACGTCGAAGCTCCGTCGACTACGTACAGATAGACATACTCAAAGAGGATCGGAGCCCGGAAGACAAACTCGAAGAAGCAGCGTTGTCACCCGCCCGAGCACCACACCTGCGGGGACTAAAAAAATCCTAACCTAAACTACTAATCGGAGCAGAGGCGCTGGGATTCTCCTCCCCGCCACTGGTCGCTGGAGCGGCAGGCAGAGGGAGGCGAATCCACGGGCTCGCCGCGAAGTTTGAAGAGAAGAGTTTGCCCTAGCCGCCTAGGGTTAGGGAAGAAAAAACTTCGTTCAGCATAACCTAGTTGATACGTATTAAAAATCATCAACCAGGCAAACCTGAAAAGATTAACGGAGTTACCATAATCGACCGGGTCAACTTATATCGGCCTAAGTTTATCGTTTGCACAAGCCCTTGATTCTCAGGGTAGAATTTGGCTCGTATTATATGGCATGTAGGTACAATTCGTAGCGAGCAATCCCTATATTTATGGAAGAGCAGGACAAACATTCTCTAACGAGACACGGGGAAGCAGGACATTCATAATAGAGTATTAATTAGAGTAAGGAAAGACCCAAGTAGGAATATTACAGGGAACATTCAGCTACAGTAGGAGGGAATATCCGAGCAGCCAAATGCTCTGCTCCCCATGGAATGGAAGAGCATCCAGAGTTAGGCGAAACCATGGGGCAAGTAATATGGATTAGAGGGACTAGCTTTAGTAAACATTTACTAAAGCTGGGGCAAGTAATATGGATCAGAAGGAGTATAATATCTTATAATACTGAACATAACAAATAGGTACAATCGTAGAAAGCAGTATATTTGTCGAATAGCAAGACAAACATTCTCTAACAAGACACGGGAAAGCAGGAAAATTCACATGACAACAGAGTATTAAAGTATGGAGCAGCTGAGAGTGGATTCATGGCGCATGGTCAAACACGTCAGGCAGCTTAATCACTCTTTAGTCTTGTATATAACTGCCCCCCATTAGTATCAGGACTTGCGTGGCCTTGCGCTGAATAAGGAAAGACCAAGTAGGAATATTATAGGGAACATTCAGCAAGGCCGGGAATATCCAAGCAGGCAAATGCTCCCCATGGAAATGGAAGAGCATCCCAAGTTCGGCGAAACCGGGCAGCCCTCCTGACTGACTGATGGTGATGATCGATCTAATGGCTGTTCCCGTCGCCGTACGTCGACGTCGGGATCGCAGAGCATCCAGCCGGAATATCCCAAACGTCGGTCCCGGTCTTGGGAGCCGTGGATACTCTCCCAGTCCCCACCAAAGGACACCATCCATCTACTCCAAAAGACTTCTTGGAGCTTTCCCTCCAACATCCATATTCAACTTAGAATTTGACCTTCGGTTTACGCAAGAGCCGTGTGGCCTCTGTATATGTAGTGTATCCCTTTCCTTGGTTTGAACATACTAGCATCCGAGCACACTGTTTTCTTCTCATCCAGGAACCAGATGCGTCACTAACTCAGCCAGGAGTAGTATTTATATATCCCCAATCCTCAATCCACAATATGATCCTATGCAATTATGAATGGCCCCGAACAGTACGGCCTCGGTATTATTCAATCTTCCAGTTTCACAAATACTCCAGTTGATAGGTCCAAATCGCAGGATGCAACAATATTGCTGCCCCAAGCCGGAATACATTTATAGGCAACAACAAGTGGTTCATTTCATGCACACAGGGAGCAAATCCTCTTGTGTTCCTCCTTCACTCTCCAACAGCATTACAACGAAGCATCTACTACTAGTGCTCACCTTTCTCACATACTGTGTGGAGACATAACGAAAATACGGTGGTACGGCAGTAACTAACTGATCTGCCACTAAGCCTGGCCCACGGCGACGGTAAACCCACTCCCACAGTACACGCCGAGCGAAGCATAAGAACGTGAGCCCTCGTCACCTAGATTTACTCTCTGAGGAACCACCTGATCACAAGTATCGCCCAATCCCAGTTGGCCATGCTCTCCCCAGCCCCAGGTGAACAACGCTCCGCTCTCTGACAAAAGATGCAACAAAAAGCAGTTAGCCTGGCTGCTGCTGATCTTACATTTTTAGATTCTGGGATAAATGGCCTTTTACCTGTCACCAAAGCTGAATGTTCAGTGCCGGCTGCTATCTGGGTCACCTGCTGTCCATGAATAGAGGGCACCTTCGCTAAATTTGACGCTGAAGATGGTTCTGCACAACACACACATACTTTCAGACAGTGAGGGAGGTGCAAATGCAACATGGTCATCAGATGGAACAAATATGAATCTAATCTAGGAAAGTTAAATGAATATAGAATAGGCCGGGGTGTGTATCGACAGTGTGAGCTACTATCTACTATATGACATACATAATGATAGTATTTTCTCATCATTCGTTCGTGCAGTGCGCAATACTATATCTGCACAACGTTTTTGTACAGTTCACACCAGTCATATTTTCTCATGAATTTTCACAAGTTCATATGTTCTACATCTATGAATGTCTTTTTTCTCATTCTTTTAAATACAGAGAATGCATTCTTGCCATGGGATGCAGACAAGTTGTCGCAGTCATACATATTTGACTTCCTATCTGAAGGTACCATTTTGTGCGAACGGTTGGCATATTCTCGTTTCGAAGGATGCTCAGCTGCTTGGCGGTATTTACCAGATGAATGTACAAGATACATGTCTCTATTATATAATTAAAATATGATAATAGCGTATCAGACGTTGTGAGGAGTACCATGATGTATACTGCTTGCTGTGGTAAGATTCAGTTGCTGCGCTACTGCATTTTCTGACACGGTAGGGTCACACTTCTGATGGCGGTAAGCACCAATGGCGTACAATTCACCTCCTGAGATAAATAAAAAATGTCAACCTTCTGAGAAAGCTTCTGGAAAACATGGTTCAATTATATGAAACAAATACGTACCAGATAAGACTAATGCATGATGCCATCCTAATGCCACTTGAGAAATACTCAAAGAGGGAAAGGCTGCCCGAGGTTGGTCATCATCATGTTCACCAACTAATGCTCTTCCCCAGATGTGCAATTGGCCAGATTCTGTTACATTCAGTGAAAGGGAAATTATGCCAAGTACCAAATAGAAGAGAGTTGGTGACTGCAGATTTCCGATGCTTACCATCCAATGCAGCACTGTGATCTCCATTGGCATATAAATTCATTATTTTACAGTTTGGAAAACCATCAATTAATCTAGGAGTATTATAAAACTTTTGATTTTTGGAAGCAAATTTGCCAACTTGTCCCCGTCTTGCTGAGCCAAATCCATAAACGGAATTATCTGGAAGAAATAAGAACAATGTGTCATTTAATCGTAATGCACATGGGCCAAATTTTACTGTGTCATTTATCTGGAGAAAGAAGTCTGTTATGAAGGAGAAATGGTATGGTCAATAAACTTCCAGCTGTCTGGTGAAAAGATCCTAAGATCATGATGATCTAACTTTTTTTTCTTTTTCCTCTTTAGTAGCTTCATTTACAGATTTTTTGCTTTCCATAATTTTCAGCAAGTTGTGCCCTGTTTTCCCCCACAAAATACAGAATACTGGAATATTGATTAAGTATTCCCTTGCGGATGTCAGAACCTTAGGGAAGGCATAAATGAGTCACTATAGATATTGGGTGTTGCCAGGGACTAAAAAGATTACTGATCAAGTTGTTATGGAAAAGGTATTACCAGAGTAAATTTGTATTGTTTCATGAACATGCAGTCTCTTATAAATTAATGTGTCACTGTAACAGTCTGTCATAATTTCACCTACCTTTCAATAGGACAAGAGAATGGCGCATCCCAAATGCAAGCTTCTCAACATGCTTTGTGGTAAAGGATGTCGCTTCAAATGGCAAGTTCCTTGACTGATTATCACCAGTGCCAAGCTGTCCAAATGAGCCATCTCCGCACATGAAGAGTTGTCCAGAATCTGAAAATAACAACTAGAAACATCACAGCAAAGATCATCAGTGACAATTCACTTTCCAAACAAAATAAGACAATAGCTCAAGAGCAAAACAAAATAATAAACAGCCTGGCATGAAACGTGAAGCCAAAATGGAAGTAAAACATAAATGAATGGTTTCAGAATTTGGAGACCTGTAGCAAATCCAGAATGGTTCCATCCAGTAGACACACAGGTTACTGTATAGTTTTCAAAGAACTTAACGGACTTTGGATGAGGGATGTTCTCTATGTTCCCATGGCCAAGCTGACCATGGGTACCTCTGCCCCAAGTAAATACTTCACCATCACCTGAAATGTTGAGTAAAGATTGTTCAGAAAACTAACCCGTATTGGTCTAGTCAGAGTGTCAGACATCAAGGAAAATGGCATATGATGATAGGTAAGTTTTTTCTTGAGTCGCTGATAAAAATGGCACAGCAAGGCATCAATCAAGATACAGTTGCCTCCAACTCCAAGTAAACAGATCATCTTCAACAAACAAAGTATGTTGACAATTAAAACGCCCAGGGAGAGATCAGCATGCCAAAATGCTTTAATCATTCCTACTCGCCAAGATGGAAAGCGGGCCTGAACTGAAGAGCAGCTCAGTCACTGAACGATACAATGGTGTATCACTGTATGAAACTGTGGATATAAGATCCTCTCTTGCATTACCAAGTTAGACAAGGAGACAGTTCTAAAACTGTGCAGTAGAACTCCTACGAACAATGTGTCTATCATATAAGTCCACAATGAATATGTATGTGCAAATCCAGTTCAAAGGAACGAGATGTGGCTGTCCAGACAAGAGTCACCAGGGCACAGGCACCTAGAAGCAGGCAAGTAGCTGAGTGCACAAGAAGGAAAGCCTGCAATACAATTCGAACTCTCTGAAACTGTGATGCTATGGTTACCAAAGCCCATTGTCGTGCACAAATTCGTCGCAATCTAAGTATCCAGTCGAGTTCAGCTTCTACCCATGTGAGAGCCGTGTAATCACTAGACGACGAGGACCACGAAGACGTGCAAGCTCGCCTGAACAAATCCTGTCGAGAAAGATCCTACTGAGGTGGGGTATCTGAACGAACACGGGACGTACTTGTGAGGGCGATGGCGTGGGCGCCGCCGCCGGCGACGAAGGAAACGCGGCCTCGGCAGCGAGGCGGGAGGAGGAGCGCCTGCGGGAGATGGTGGTCCTGGAAGCCGCCGTTTCCCAGCTGCCCGTCCGTGCCCGCGCCCCAGGTCCACGCCCACGCTTCCTCCGGCTCCTCCTCAGCCGCCGCCGCCGCCGCCTTCTCCATGGCGCCCTGAGGAAGAGAGGTCATCTGTCTTGGCTCGATTGCCCCGTGGTGTCACTCGAATTTCTGAGACTGCACCGTCCGATCGGGAAGCAATGGCCAGGATTTCACGCAGGGTGGAGAAAAGGTAGTCAATGTATCTTTCCCACAGCAGAGACCCTTTAATCCTCTCTTATCGTCAAGAGCAATTGTATGCATTTTTTATTGGAGGAATTAAATATTATGAAAAGGGCAAGAGATTAGACCGTCGGCTCGGTTCCTCGGAGGTGTTAGTAGAATATGTGTGCGCGTATATAGACACACGCAGATACTAGAGGTGTTAGTAGGATGTATTATTTCAACTTCGGTATTTAGAATTTAATTAAGTATTCACAATATAATTTTGCTTACAATCAACTAAAGTTTGGCGGATAATATTTATGCATAGAGTAGTTGTTTCAAAATTTTCATCAAAAATTCCTCTGAAAATTCCTCTAATTTATTACTGACATGCAATTAGTGGAAAGATCATCGGAAGTAACAAAAAATACAACCAAGTCTATGGACCACCCTCTTCCCTCCCTTGGTAGAGCCGGGTAAACCTAGTTATAGTAAATAGTCATAAAGTCGTCGTGTTAAGACCCAAAAAACCAACGCACTAGAATAATAATCGTCGCTGGCGATGAGCATTGCGGATTAGAAGGATTCTACCTGCAAAGACATCAACGAAAATAAGGCCCAACTGAATCCAAACGGACTTGCGGAGGACACATATACGCACGCCCTTCGTCGGTGCTAGGTGCACTAGTGCGAAGATATGGCCGGAGGATATTATTCTAACTTTGGGGTGTTGCTGCCACCTCACCGTCCCAACCAAGACACTAAAAGTACCTAAAGTAAAGATGTGATCCCTTTCACCGGTGAGGGGTCGGGGCCTGCCACACGGCCACCAAATACTCGGTCACCATCATTCGGGGGTGACTAAAGCGTGCAACTCGGTTCCACATATTTGTAGAGTTTGCATATGTAAGACCTCAGAATTTCAAATTTCACATTGACAACATGTAATTTTGCAAAAAAAAATATTGAAATTTGACATGCGTTCTTCAAATGCAAAATCAACATATTTATGCTTATTGGATACGAGCCTCTGATGACATTTATACTATCCATCGATCAGTTTGGCGTTGAAGCCACACAATCTGATGTCGATGTCTGGGAAATCTGACTGTAGTATGTGTCAGGCACATTCCCTACGAAGAGATGGCAGTCGCTACGTCCCTCCCTATTTTCCTTTTGTTTTTCCTAAAAGGTGGTGATCCCCTATACAGTTTCTGAGAGCATCTTCATTTGAAGATGTAAAACAGGAGATGAAAATTTTTACATCTTTAAAATGTGTCTTTTGCATCTCCAAAAAATGCCAATTCCAACGGATGATGCAATACGGAGATGTAAAAGAGCAACTTCAACAGATGATGCAAACTAGAGATGTAAAACCGGCCGCCGGCCGCGGGACTGTGTACAAGTAGTCGGCATGAGCACCAATGCTCGAGCATCGAGAGAAGGGAGGAGGGCCGGTGGACCGAGCGGCGGCAGCAGGTGCGCTGGCGGCTGAGCGGCGAGAGTCGGGAGGTCGAATGCGGCGGGCGGAGCTCGAATGGCCGGTGGCGCGGCTGTGAATTGAGCGACGGGGCTACAGCCGTGATCCGGTGGCGGCAGGGCGAGCTCAAATCATGCGGCGGCGAGGCGGCGGCAGAGAAGCGGCCGATTTGGAGGCAAGCGGCGGCAGAGCAGTGGTAGAACCAACAGCGGGGGCAGTGGAGCGGCCGGGTTTGGCAGCGGGGCGACGTCGGCGTGGTGCGGTGGGCGAGTGTCGCGGCAACGAAAGTGCGGCGAGACGAGCTCAAATCGGCGGCTCCTCGGCAGCTATGGCGGTGCGGCGGGGTGAGTCAGACCCGCGGCGGCTGTGGCAGAGGAGGCGACATAGTCGTTGGAGTCGGCCATGGCCTAGGCGGTGGTCGGCGGGCGGCGGCTGGTCGCGCGAAAGTGAGATGAACGACAGTTGGAAAGTTGGTAGACGGTTGCATTTTTACATTTTCTATAGGTGGAGATGCAAATTTGCATCGTGATGTGTCGTAGTTTACATCTTCGAAAGGTAGAGATGTAATTTTTTCATCTACATCATCTGTTGGAGAAGGGTTTGGGGGTCTCGGAGTGTAAAAATTAGTTATTTTTACATCTACATCGTCTATTGGAGATACTCTGAATTCTGGCAATATGCAAATGCAAACGGTTTTCTGAAGGGAAAGTAGTGGTTGCACCCATGTAACACCCCGAATGTAACTTTCCATATTTGTAACTCCAACTCTTGCCATTTTCGGCCATGTGTTATGTTTTTCCCTTCGTGGTCGGGTTTTGTTTGCCGTTTTGTATTTTGTTCATGTCATGCATCTCATATCATGTCATCATGTGCTTTGCATTTGCATACGTGTTCGTCTCATGCATCCGAGCATTTTCTCCGTTGTCCGTTTTGCAATCCGGCACTCCCACCTCCTCCGGTGCACCCCTCTTGTCTTCTTTTCGTGAGCGGGTGTTGAACGTTCTCGATGTGAGTTTTGGCTTGATGAAGTTCTTTACCTTGGTCACATCATCTCTGCCAAGAGCATCGCTGTTAACCCCGAGAAGGTGTCTGCAATTGTGAATTGGGAACCTCCTCAGAATGTCAAGCAGCTCCACAGTTTTCTTGGTCTTGCAAGCTATTGCCGAAGATTCGTTGAGAATTTCTCTAAGATTGCAAAGCCTCTTTCCAACCTCCTCCAGAAGCATGTGAAGTATGTCTGGTCTCCTGAGTGTGACGTTGCTTTCAACACTCTCAAAGAGAAACTCGTCACAACTCCTGTCTTGACTCCTCCTAACGAATCCAAGTCATTCGAAGTTTTCTGTGATGCTTCTCTCCAAGGTCTCGGTGCTGTGTTAATGCAAGAGAAGAAAGTTGTGGCCTATACCTCTCATCAGTTGAAGCCCAACGAAAAGAACTACCCCACTCACGATCTTGAGTTGGCGGCAGTAGTCCATGCATTAATAACATGGAGACATCTCTTGTTGGGAAGACAAGTGGACATATTCACCGATCACAAGAGTCTCAAGTACATCTTCACTCAACCCAACCTCAATCTCAGGCAGACTCGATGGGTCGAAATGATTCAAGAGTACAATCCGAGTATTGAATATACTCCAGGCAAAGCCAATGTCATTGCAAATGCTTTGAGCAGGAAGGCTTATTGCAACAGCTTAATCCTCAAGCCATTCCAACCGGATCTTTGTGAAGCTTTCCGCAAGCTGAATCTCCAAGTTGTTCCTCAAGGCTTTCTTGACAACCTCATAGTCTCTCCTACTTTGGAAGATCAAATTCGTGAGGCACAACTCCTGGATGCCATGGTGAAGAAGGTGAAACGTGGTATCGACAAGGGTCTTTCCAAATACAAGTGCTATCGCATTGATGACAGAGACACTTTGTTCTTCGAGGACCGGATTGTGGTTCCTAAAGGTGATCTAAGGAAAGTCATAATGAACGAGGCGCACAATTCTCTCCTTTCCATTCATCCTGGAAGTACGAAGATGTACCATGACCTCAAGCAGTCGTACTGGTGGACTCGAATGAAGCGAGAAATCGCCCAATTCGTGAATGAATGTGATGTCTGTCGAAGAGTGAAAGCAGAACACCAACGACCAGCTGGTCTCCTCCAACCTCTTGCTATCCCAGAATGGAAGTTTGATCATATCGAAATGGACTTCGTAACTGGCCAAGTCCAAGCGCGGAAATGATGCTATCTTCGTTGTCATCGACAAGCTTTCTAAAGTGGCTCATTTCTTTCCAATCAAAGAATCTATCACAGCAGCTCAGTTGGCAGAGCTTTACACCTCCAGGATTGTCTCTTTGCACGGCATTCCACAATTGATATCTTCAGATCGTGGAAGCATCTTCATCTCTAAGTTCTGGGGCTCCTTCCAGAAGGCCATGGGTACAAATATTCGCTTCAGCACAGCTTTCCATCCTCAAACTAGTGGCCAAGTCGAGCGAGTCAATCAAATTCTTGAAGATATGCTCAGGGCTTGTGTCATTTCCTTTGGCATGAAATGGGAAGATTGTCTTCCATATGCCGAATTCTCCTACAACAACAGCTTCCAAGCAAGTTCGGGCAAGGCCCCATTCGAGATTCTCTATGGCAGAAAGTGCCGTACTCCTCTCAATTGGTTAGAGATTGGTGAACGCCAACTTCTTGGCAATGACTTAATCACAGAGGCTGAAGAAATGTGTAAAGTCATCCGTGATAATCTCAAAGCCGCGCAATCGCGCCAGAAGAGTTACTATGATAGTAAGCACCGTGATGTGGCTTTCGAGATCGGAGACCATGTCTACCTCCGCGTCTCTCCAATGAAAGGCACTCGTCGCTTCGGTATCAAAGGGAAGCTTGCCCCTAGATATGTGGGTCCTTTCAAGATCATTGGCAAAAGAGGCGACCTCGCCTATCAACTTGAGCTTCCTTCCAACTTCGCGAATGTGCACGATGTGTTCCACGTGTCTCAGCTTCGCAAGTGCTTCAAGACGCCTGAGCGCACCATCAACTTCGAAGAGATTGACCTCCAAGAAGATCTGTCTTATCATGAGCACCCCGTTGCTATTCTTGAAGAAACTGAGCGCAAGACTCGCAACAAGTCAATTAAATTCCTGAAAGTGAAGCCACCTAGGAACGCGAGGACCACCTCCGTTTCGAATATCCGGTGTTCTTTCAGTCCTAGATCTCGGGACGAGATCCTCTCGTAGTGGTGGAGTGTTGTAACACCCCGAATGTAACTTTCCATATTTGTAACTCCAACTCTTGCCATTTTCGGCCATGTGTTATGTTTTTCCCTTCGTGGTCGGGTTTTGTTTGTCGTTTTGTATTTTGTTCATGTCATGCATCTCATATCATGTCATCATGTGCTTTGCATTTGCATACGTGTTCGTCTCATGCATCCGAGCATTTTCCCCGTTGTCCGTTTTGCAATCCGGCACTCCCACCTCCTCCGGTGCACCCCTCTTGTCTTCTTTTCGTGAGCGGGTGTTGAACGTTCTCGGAATGGACCGAGTCTTGTCAAGTGGCCTTGGTATACCACCGGTAGACCACCGGTCAAGTTTCGTTCCATTTGGAGGTCGTTTGGTACTCCAACGGTTAACCGGGTAACCGCAAAGTCCGTTTGTGTGTTGCAGAAAAACCCCTCTCTAAACAGCCGAAAAACCCCTCTAAGTCATCTCCATGCTCTAGGTCGTTCGATCACGACCGTGTGGGCGAAAACCGCACCTCATTTGGACTCTCCTAGCTCCCTCTATCTATATATTTGCACCCCTCCTGAAATCACTCGCAATCCAAAACCCTAAAAATCGCCTCCGGTGCCGCCGGACGTGTCCGTACCGCGCCGGACGAAGCCGCCACCGCCCCGCAGCCACTCCGCGTCTGCCACGTGTCCCGCGCCGCCCACCTCCGCCGCCGGCCCGCCAGGCCCGCGCGAGGCCCGCGGGATCCTGCCGCCGCTCGCCCGCTCCTCGCTCCCGTGCGCCGCCGTCGCACCTCGCCTCCGCCCGCTGCCTCGCCTCCTGCGCCGGCGCCGCCGCCTCGCCGTCGCCCCGCTGCCGTGCGCCAACGCCGCCGCCGCGCCCCGAGGCCGCCTCCCTCGACGCCGGTCGCCGCCGCCCGACCTCCTCCTCGTCCTCCTCTTCCTCCGCCGCCCGGCCGCCGTCCTCTCCACCGCGCCGCGCTCTCCTCCACTCCGGCGAACCTCCGGCCGCCCGACGAGTCCGAGCCCCGGCCAGATCCAATCGACCCCAACGGTTGACTTCTTCCTCTCTTTCCCCGTTTTTTCTCCAAGTCCGAATAATTTTATAGTATGTGCACCTGTTCATCTTGGCATAACTCTCTACATATAGCTCCGTTTCGCGCGTGTAATATATAGAAATGTTCGTCTCGTGATGCTCTTCATTTTGTTCCATTGCACCATGTTTATTGGAGTCCATCTTGATGCCCAAATCTCTGGTGCAAGAGTGCTAGTTGCTGTTATCTGCTGTTACTTATCAGAACTTGGAGATTTGTTATTTTTGTTGCATTTAATATGTGCATCTTATGGGCATGAGCTCTACATGTGTTTTGTTGTATGCCATGCCATATTTCCAGAGGTGTATGCCATGTATTTTTGTGATTTCTGTGGTGACTAGCACAAGCATGCAAACTAGGCCCCGTAATGTTTCTGATTTCAGGGACGGTGATTTCTCGAAGTCTTTGTCTGCTGTTATTTTGTTGCCATGTAAACTTGATGCTACAGAGAGATCCATGCATATTTTGATGATGTTCAGTAAGGATGTTTTGTAGATATTGTTGTAATTGATCCATTCCTTCCCTTGTTTGCATTTATGGAGTTCCATAGCATGACTCAATCTTGCTCTACTTTTGCTATAAAATATTTCCGGCAGATTCTTAACATGATATTCAATTTTGCCAAGCTTATTGTAGTTGATCCATACATGCTATTCATTTGTTCTTGCCATGGATAGCTTCATAAACATGCTATCTTGCTGTAGATATGCTTGTTTTGTCATGCATTGCTTTGTGGTGAGTGCATCAAGCTCACCAATATGCCTTCATATTATTGTTTCTGCCATGCTCTGTTTTCTGCTAAGTCTGAAACCTGTTAACGAAACTTGCTATGTTTACATGGTTGCCATCATATCTTATGTTCCTTTTTGGCTTATGGGCAGTAAGGGACTTTCGTCATATGCATTTAGTAGAATACTTCCATGTGTAGTTTTGCCATTTTAAGTTCCTGTAGCATGTTGATTTCGTGCTCTGAACATTGCTACCTGATGCTGTTTCAGGCATGTCCAGTAATTTCACTAAGTCTGGGAACCTGATACCTTTTGGACTTTTGACATGCTTGTTTGAACCTGTTATGTTGTGATCTAGCCGTAGCTCAGTGTTCATCTTTTGTCAAGCATCTCCTTTAGTTTACTGCCATATACTTTGTTGCTATGTTGGAGTGCTGTAGCATAGTTACTTGTTGCATTCTAAGTGCTATTATGCTGTTAATCACAGATTCGTGTCATTCTTGTTTTGCTTGCCATTTGCAAACCGTGGATCCGTTTCTGGTGATCTTTATATCGATTTCGACCGAAATCATCCCATCTTTCCCGTGGCATGCTTGGTTTGCCAAGTTACTGCCTTGTTCATCATTTTTCCTTCCAGAGCACGCATATGCATCGCATATCATATCTTGCATATCATTCATGTATTGCATCATGTTGCTTGTGCATTTTCCGTGATTGATTGTGGTTCCGTTGCTTGTGTTCTTGTTTTGGGTACAGCCGGGAGACGAGTTCGTGAACGAGGAACCTGTTGAGTATGCTTTCGAGGATCAAGCTTTCGACAACTCTGAGAACCTTGCAGGCAAGATGACCACCCCTCGAAATCACTTCTATCTTTGCTTTGCTAGTTGTTCGCTCTATTGCCATGCTGCGCTACCTACCACTTGCTATATCATGCCTCCCATATTGCCATGTCAGCCTCTAACCATCCTTTTCCTAGCAAACCGTTGTTTGGCTAAGTTACCGCTTTTGCTCAGCCCTTCTTATAGCGTTGCTAGTTGCAGGTGAAGATGAAGTTGGTTCCATGTTGGAACATGGATATTTTGGGATATCACAATATCTCTTATTTAATTAATGCATCTATATATTTTGGTAAAGGGTGGAAGGCTCGGCCTTATGCCTGGTGTTTTGTTCCACTCTTGCCGCCCTAGTTTCTGTCATACCGGTATTATGTTCCTTGAGTTTGCGTTCCTTACGCGGTTGGGTGATTTATGGGACCCTCTTGACAGTTCGCCTTGAATAAAACTCCTCCAGCAAGGCCCAACCTTGGTCTTACCTTTTGCCACCTAAGCCTTTTCCCCCGGGTTTTCGCGAGCCCGAGGGTCATCTTATTTTAACCCCCCGGGCCAGTGCTCCTTCGAGTGTTGGTCCGAACCGAGCAGCCTGCGGGGCCACCACGGGGAAACTCGAGGACTGGTTTTACTCGTAGCTTGACTTATCCGGTGTGCCCTGAGAACGAGATATGTGCAGCTCCTATCGGGATTTGTCGGCGCATCGGGCGGCTTTGCTGGTCTTGTTTTACCATTGTCGAAATGTCTTGTAAACCGGGATTCCGAGACTGATCGTGTCTTTCCGGGAGAAGGTTTATCCTTCGTTGACCGTGAGAGCTTATGATGAGCTAAGTTGGGACACCCCTGCAGGGTATTATCTTTCGAAAGTCGTGCCCGCGGTTATGAGGCAGATGGGAATTTGTTAATGTCCGGTTGTAGAGAACTTGTCACTTGACCCAATTAAAATACATGAACTGTGTGTGTAGCCGTGATGGTCTCTTCTCGGCGGAGTCCGGGAAGTGAACACGGTTTGAGTTATGAATGACATAAGTAGGAGTTCAGGATCACTTCTTGGTCATTTCTAGATGACGACCGTTGCGTTGCTTCTCTTCTCGCTCTCTTTTGCGTATGCTAACCACCATATATGCTTATTGCCTGCTGCAGCTCCACCTCATTACACCATCCTTTCCTATAAGCTTAAATAGTCTTGATCTCGCGGGTGTGAGATTGCTGAGTCCTCGTGACTCACGGATTCTACCAAAACAGTTGCAGGTGCCGACAATGCCAGTGCAGATGATGGGATCGATCTCAAGTGGGAGTTCGACGAGGAACGTGGTCGTTACTATGTGTCTTTTCCTGATGATCAGTAGTGGAGCCCAGTTGGGACGATCGGGGATCTAGCATTTGGGGTTATCTTATTTTCATTTGGATTTGACCGTAGTCGGTCTATGTGTGGATTTTGGATGATGTATGGATTATATTTATGTATTGTGTGAAGTGGCGATTGTAAGCCAACTCTTTATCCCATTCTTGTTCATTACATGGAATTGTGTGAAGATGACCCTTCTTGCGACAAAACCACCATGCGGTTATGCCTCTAAGTCGTGCCTCGACACGTGGGAGATATAGCCGCATCGTGGGCGTTACAACCCATTTTCAGTGCACCTATGGTGCACCCACGCAAGAAAACATAGCAAAACACTTTTAAAAAAATCTGAAACTTTGTGAAAATGATGATCAACAAATGTTATAAACGCTTGCAAAGTTTGGTGGTCAAATAACATTCAAGAAGCTCTATAAAAAAGACAAAATTAGAGAATCTGCTTAAACAGTGCACTCACATTTTGACTAATTTTTAGGGATTTTGTCTTTTTTACAGAGCTCATCGTATGTTATTTGACCACCAAACTTTACAAGCACCCATAACATTTGTTGCTGATCATTCCACTAGTAGAAAACTGGGCTTTTGTCGTGGAATTGTCACGGCAGATGTCCTCATGCAAGGACTTAGTCGTGGAGCCATCGCAGCTAGGAAGCTTAAAGGGGTTAAACGGGACAAGGAACACGAGGATTATACTGGTTCAGCCCCTTACGGTGAAGGTAAAAGCCTACGTCCAGTTGAGATGGTATTACTTAAAGTTTCGATGACCAGGGAGCTTAATCGCTATGCCTGCCTATCGATCTGTCCTCTCCCCTCCTGAACCGCCGCCGAGTCGTCCCTTTATATAGAGAGGTTGACGCCTAGCGGCTCTCAGAGTCCCGGCCGGCTTATAACAGTATCCGGCTCGGACTCTTAACTGCTCTTGCCTTACATTACAAGTCTTGCCATAACGGCGGTTTATCACTACGGGCCTTAAGCCGCCTCCGGGTCTTAAGCCCATTACTGATCCGCCATGTCCAGCCTGGTAGTGGGCTTCACGTGATGATCATTATGACGTAACCCGGCCCCTCCTGGGCGGGTGACTCTAATGGTTATATCCTCAACATTAGGCCCCAGGTTGATTTGAACCGGTTCATGTCAATCTTCAATCCCTTTAAGAGAAAATCTTCCGGCTTCTGCTTGTGCGAAGGTTATAACCCGGCGTGACGTCATCTTCTGGATTCCTGGTAACCCGCCATGACGTCATCTTCCATTAAATTCATTTTTTATTCTGTCATATCCCAACGGATCTTATCTTTAATGACCATCCTGAAAATCGAGGCGTTTCTGCGGCAAGATAATCACGTCTTCGGCCTCCTCGTTTCTCGCGCTCATTTACCAGCCATCCCTTATAAATAGGCCCGGCCCATAAGCCTTCGTCACTCTTCTCCTCCATCGTCTTCCTCCTCTGATGCTCCAGAGCCCGAGCTCCACCGCCGCCGCCGCGCCTCTCGTCTCCCTCAGCCTCGGCCGCTGCATCAACCTGAGTTGGTCCACAGAACGGCGGCGACTCTCCGCAGTGAACCTGCAACCGTAAGTCTTCTTCTTCTCAGATGTCAGATCCGCATTAGGGTTCCAAGCTTTCTCCGTGTTCTTCGTAGTTCATCTCAGTTCTTCACAGTTCCGCCACCGAGGTTCTTTTTGATCCAAAACGGTACAGACTCCCTGCGGTAGTAGTTTCTCACCCATTTTTATGCTAGTGATCCCTTTTGTCCGCAAAAAGACCTCGTTCTAAGCTTATGAACTTCTCTGTATCAGCTTTCTAGGTCTAGAAATTTTTCCTTTCTGGACGATCGTTGATCCAAAATAATCCCTGCAACCTGTGAAACTTGTTTATGCAACACTTAGACAAAAACTGCATCTGTTAGCCCTGGCGGCTCATATCACCGGCTTAGAAGAAACAATGCTTTGTGAAATTTCCGGCTTACTCATAATAGAGTTAAATAACTTAAATTGCTCATAATACCCACGGCGGCTTAAATAACCTGACACAATTAGTCATATATCATTAGGCCCTTTCATAAGCCGCCTTCTTGAATACTGAACTGAAATTTCCCTCCGGCTTAAATTTGAACCAGAAATTTTCTTTTGTCATAGGCTTCCGTCTTTCACAATGCCACCCAAGGCTCCCAAGGCGCCCATTACGTGCAACTGGGTGAGATCCAGCGTTACTGATAATACCTTAGATGACTTCGTGAAAACGGGTTACCTGCCTAAGAAGGAGGTCATGTCTTATCGTGCCCCTGACCCGTCCGAGGAGAGACCTCGACCGAAAGACGGAGAGGTTGTTATATTTGCTGACCACATGAGCCGGGGCTTTGCTCCTCCTGGCTCAAAATTCTTCAGAGATGTTCTGAACTTTTTCGATCTGCGACCTCAAGACATTGGACCCAATTCCGTGTCAAACATTTGTAACGTTCAAGTATTCTGTGAGGTATACCTTGGAGAAGAACCCAGCCTTCTACTCTTTAGGGAACTGTTTTACCTGAACCGCCAGAATGAATGCGCCAACGGGCCTAGCTTGGAACTTGGTGGAATCTCAATTCAACGACGGAGAGATTGTCTCTTTCCTTATGCTGAGCCGCCAAGCCACCCAAAGGACTGGAACCAGACATGGTTTTACTGCCAGGATACTTCTCCGGCTGATGAGAACCCTCTGCCTGGCTTTCGCGCCCTGCGTCTGGAGTCAAATCACCTCCTGCCAGATAAATTATCTCAAGCTGAGCGTCAACCACTTATCCCACCATCAACAAAATCAAAGCTCTTCTGGGAAACGGCCTTAATGGCGTTGATCTGGTCCGGGTCTGGATTGCTTGGCGGGTGATCCCTCTAAGCCGCCGCCCCGGCTTAACGTGTGATTATACGGGCCGGAAGGATGATCCTCTGCGGCACAGCCCCAACGACTTACCGGAGGACGTCGTTGACGACATGACCAAGTCCCTTCTAAACGAGAGCTTAGCAGACTGGGGGAGGACAGGCTTAAGTCCCTTCTGCAAAGCTAACCCGGCTCCGGCGGTAAGCTACTGATCTGAGCACCTTACTTTCCATTTTAACAATTTTCGTCTTAACTTCAAGAAACCTTTGTTGTATTTTTCAGGATGATGATAAGTTCTGGAAGGTCAGGTATGACCATGAGGCTGCTAAAAAACCCAGGAAAGTTAAAGAAGCCGCCAGGAGAGCCGCTCCCCGCAAGAAGGGGAGTAAACCTAGCGCCTCAGACCTGCTTCAGCTGGATGACACCTCTGAGTCAGAGGTAGCCCTTGATTGTTATGCTCTTCTTTTGTTTTTTGTTTTGTTCTTAACCACCTTATTGACACTGATTATAGCAGGAGGACACCGGAGCGAGTAACCCGGTGATTGAAGAGGTAACTATACTTTCCTCCGACTCGGAGCCCTTGCCAAGGCTGAAAGTCCGAAGAGTAACCCGGAAAGTAAGATTTTCCCATCCTTTAGCTTATCAAGATCCTCAATTTCTTTTGAAGCAACAGATTCATGAGAGCCGGAGGCAAACCCGGGCCAGCAAGGATGCAGACCTCTCCTCCAGCTTACCCGAAGCATCAAGGAAGCGCCGGACCGAGGTTATCTCCAACTTATATCCTTTTCATCCTTTGGCGGGCATCACTCGCCAACCACTCAATTCTTCTGATTCAAACTATCAGGAAACTTCACCTTCCTCCGGTGACTCCATGCAATCTAACTTGCCGGCTTTCAAGACTGCACCCGGGTAATGATGATCATCTCATTTTGTGCTTATATTATTCATGTTTTTTGCACTAACCTTTTGACTTTCAGTGCACAAGCAAAGCTCAGCAAGAGGGCAAAGAAAAGTAAACCGGTCGAAGAGCCGGACTTGACTGAACCCAACGCCTCTGCCTATGAGCCACCGTCTGCACCAGCTCCAGAAACCACCACCGCCCCATCTGACAAGCAGGTTATGGAGGGTTCTGATAACCCGGAGATCCCCAGCTCGGCTCATCCGGATGACCCGGATGTGGTGATCATCGGGACCGAATTTGTTGAACCGGGAAGACCCACCGTGCTGGCTAAGTGCTCCGCTAAGGAGGAAGTTTTGGAACGCCGCAGAGCCAGGCTGGACATTACTAACTATACCAATCTGAGCATTGGAGACATTGTCACTGGTTATATTGGCCAAGTGCACAACAGCCGAGACCTGGAAATTGACATGGTGAAACAGATACAACAAAAATCCGAGGTACAACTCTCTTGCTTACTCCATAGTCATCCTTACCATGCTAGCCCCCAAGTCTATTACTTATGATAGAATATGTTGTAGACTTAATTCTGGCTTACCTGGTAACACTCAAGGGCCGGGTTAAACAGCCTATAAATAGAGTAACTTTGCCTGCGAAGTGCTCGGGACTTACCTTCATGAACCGGCACTATAAATAGAGTCTTGCAGCATACATTAGCCCCCAAGTGCCAAGTGTCTTTGTTTGCAAAGTGCTTGGGACTTTAATGTTGCATGATAATCACTCAAACTGTAACCCGGAATTTGTACAGGCTGCCTGCAAGAAATTTGAATCAGAAATCTCTGAGCTGAAGAACCGCCTGAAGACTCAGGAAACTGAGACCCAGAAGGCCAATGCCAAATTTGAGTTCAGTGTTGCTGCACAAGAAAAACTGAAGAAAAAATTTGAAACAGAAAGAAAAACTTGGGCCGATGAGAAGACTGCCTTGCTCAGCCGGGCCGAACAAGCGGAGGCTGCTCTTACTGAAAGAACCGCCGAACTCTCCGGCTTAAAACACCATGTGTCACAGATGGTCTCCGCAATCTTCGGTAAGTTATTCTGTAAGCTTTTAACAAGTTTACATTCTTCATGTCTCATAAGTCCCACCATTGCCATCAGCTCACCTGACGTTATTATGCAGGTCCCAGAAGCTCCAATCTTAATCAGAACGTGCTGACCAAGCTGAAGGCTGTTTACACCTTGGTGGAGCAACTCTACACCGGGTCACAACGTGCTTTAGCCGTTGTGGCTCTGTCCAATGAGGTTCCCACTCACCTGGCAGACGTACTCAGGCGGCTTGCCGTACTTCCTCAACGCTTCCAAGAGCTGAGACGGGCTTCTGCAAGAGTCGAAGCTATAGCTGCTCTGAGCCGGGCCAAGGCGTTTCTACCGGAGCTAGACCCGGCTGACATCGCTCTTGGATACCCCAGCCTGAAGGAAGATGGCACCCCCTTTGACCAAAAAGACTTCGCCGCCTGTGTGAAAAGCGTGCGCCCGGTGGCCACCTTGATTGGGAATGACACAGATCTTACCAAGTATCAGCCGGGTTATGACGCGGAGAATCAGAGGATCCCAACTCCACGCTATGAAGCAGTCAGCCTGATCCCTCCGACTCGTAAGCATACCTTCGCCCCAGAAGTTGACCCGGCCGGGTTAATTGATGATGAGGCTCAATTCGAAGCTTTGAGTGGCATTGACTGGAAATCAACAACCTTCCAGGTCATGGAAACAGCCGGAGGAGCGGAGAGGGATGAGCCGGGAGCTTCAACCCAACAAGCACCTTGACTTCTTAGGCGGCTCATGGTTACGCCTTAAAAACAATGCTTCACCTTTTGGGCTCGGGGAGTCCTGTAATAGAGTAGGACAAACACTTAATTTTGTCATGCCATAGTGCACGTGTGCGGCGCTTAACTCTGTCGAAGCTGCTCCTTTATATTCTTCCGGGTTATATTTGATCATTTGCTTTCTTTAAACTTAAAGAACTGCCTTTAATTGTCCTGCATAAAAAACAAATCACAAGTCTCTAGGCGGCTTACCGCACTGAGAGTCATATACTTTACATATAACCCGGAATATGAACCAAAGTCAGAAAAGACCGGCTCTCAATTGTATCCTCGAGGTAACCATAACAGCATACCTGCAAACCTTCAAGTACACTTCCGGTTTATGTAACTCAAATAATGAGGTTGAGAACTCAACTCCGGTTCACCAGCATCGATAATGCATGTTGTGTGCTATCAACACTATTAATCAAAGTTAAGCCGGCGGAATAAGAACCGCCCTTGCACACTGTTGATATGATCAAAAGAACTTGTTGCAAACCAAAAAGATCAAAACTTAGGGGCTTGTGGTTCGAATACGACCAGAAAACCGTCCCAAAGGGGTTAAGCTAAGATTCGAATGCGATCATATAGCCCCCAGTGGCTTTGGCGTTGCTGATCAAGAGGGTACCGACAGCTATGTTCTCTTTGGTTCGAATACGACCTATGTTTGAACAGGAAGCCCCCAGATGACCTTGAGAGTTGTTTAACGACGCTGATTCGAATACGATCCACGTCGGTTCCCAAAGGGGGTTGAGCTATGATTCAAATATGATCAAGAAAAACTCCCCAATGAGCTCGGCAATCTGCCAATCAAGTGGGTATCGACAGCTATGTTCTCTTTGGTTCGAATACGACCTATGTTTGAACAGGAAGCCCCCAAGTGACCATATTGTTAACGGCTAGATTCGAATGCGATCATAAGCCGGATCCACCTCCAAGTGACCATGTAATGTTGTAATGGAAATAACACAATTACCTTTGGAGGAGAAAAGGACAGAGGTCCTGCTTTATTATTTATCATAATATATACATGGCTATAGAAATATGTACATTATGAGAGCCGGTGGCTCAAGTGTAATAAGGCCGAAGCTGAGCTATGTTCCACGGCCGACGGGTCTCTTCCTCCGACTTACGTGAATCTTTGTGCTCCCGAACATCGATAAGGTAGTATGACCCGTTGTGCAAGTTCTTGCTGACCACAAAGGGCCCTTCCCAAGGCGGGGATAACTTGTGTGCATCTGTTTGATCTTGGATGAGCCGGAGCACCAGATCACCTTCCTGGAAGACTCTGGACTTAACCCGGCGGCTGTGATAGCGGCGCAGGTCTTGTTGGTAAATCGCCGAGCGAGCCGCTGCCACATCACGCTGTTCATCCAACAAGTCAAGAGCATCTTGGCGCGCCCGCTCATTATCCGCCTCAACATAAGCCGCCACTCGAGGCGAGTCATGACGGATGTCACTAGGGAGGACCGCCTCCGCTCCATAAACCATGAAGAAAGGCGTGTAACCCGTAGACCTGTTAGGAGTAGTATTGATGCTCCATAACACGGAGGGTAACTCCTCCACCCAACAACCCGACGTCCGTTGCAAAGGGACCAAAAGCCGGGGCTTGATGCCCTTCAAGATTTCCTGATTGGCTCTCTCAGCTTGACCATTGGACTGAGGGTGAGCCACTAATGAAACATCAAGCCGGATATGCTCTCGTTGACAAAACTCCTCCATGGCGCCCTTAGACAGATTGGTACCATTGTCAGTTATAATGTTGTGTGGAAAACCAAAGCGAAATATCACCCTCTTCATAAACTGAACCGTTGTGGCTGCGTCACACTTACTAACTGGCTCTGCTTCAACCCACTTTGTGAACTTGTCGACCGCCACCAGAAGGTGGGTCTTCTTATCCTTGGATCTTTTAAAAGGCCCAACCATATCAAGCCCCCAGACCGCAAATGGCCAAGTAATTGGAATCATCCTCAATTCTTGAGCCGGCACATGAGCCCGTCGCGAGAACCTCTGGCAACCGTCACATCTACTGACCAAATCCTCCGCATCAGCATGAGCCGTCAGCCAATAAAAACCATGACGAAAAGCCTTGGCCACAAGAGATTTTGAGCCGGCATGATGGCCACAATCCCCCTCGTGAATTTCACGTAAAATCTCTTGACCTTCCTCAGGTGAAACACAATGCTGGAAAGTTCCAGTGACACTGCGACAATGTAGCTCGCCATTGATAATTATCATTGACTTAGACCGCCGGGTTATTTGTCTGGCCAAAGTTTCATCCTCAGGCAATTCTCCCCGGGTCATGTAAGCCAAGTATGGTATTGTCCAGTCTGGGGTAATGCGGAGAGCCGCCACCAACTGTGCCCCCGGGTCAGGAACAACCAAGTCTTCCTCTGTAGGCAACTTAACAGAAGGGTTATGCAAAATGTCCAAGAAAGTATTAGGCGGCACCGGCTTTCGCTGAGAGCCCAGTCGGCTTAATGCATCAGCCGCCTCGTTCTTCCTGCGATCGATGTGCTCTACTTGGTAACCCTAAAAATGTCCCACAATGGCATCAACTTCGCGGTGATAAGCCGCCATGAGAGGGTCCTTGGAATCCCACTTGCCTGACACTTGTTGGGCCACTAAATCTGAGTCGCCAAAGCACCTTACCCGGCTCAAGCTCATCTCCTTAGCCATCCGAAGACCATGGAGCAAGGCCTCGTACTCAGCCGCATTGTTAGTACAGGGAAACATCAACCGTAGCACATAGCAAAACTTGTCACCTCGAGGGGAAGTTAATACAACTCCAGCCCCCGAGCCCTCCAATTGCCTAGACCCGTCGAAGTGAATAGTCCAGTATGTATTATCCGGTTTCTCTTCAGGCACCTGCAGCTCTGTCCAATCGTTGATGAAATCCACCAATGCTTGATATTTGATAGCAGTGCGTGACACGTATTTCAGACCGTGAGGCCCAAGTTCTATAGCCCACTTAGCCACTCTTCCTGTGGCTTCTCTGTTTTGGATGATATCTCCTAGGGGAGCAGAACTAACCACAGTGATAGGGTGACCCTGGAAATAATGCTTAAGCTTCCGGCTTGCCATGAATACCCCATAAACAAGCTTCTGCCAATGTGGATACCGTTGTTTGGACTCAATGAGTACTTCGCTGGCGTAGTAAACCGGCCGCTGAACCGGATACTCCTTACCCTCTTCCTTACGCTCCACCACCACAGCCACACTGACGGCTCGTGTGTTAGCGGCTACATACAACAATAAGGGCTCCTTGTCAACAGGAGCAACAAGGACTGGGGGCTCAGCCAGCTGTCTCTTCAAATCCTCAAAAGCAGCATTAGCAGCATCATTCCAGATAAAGTCATCTGTTTTCTTCATCAACTGGTACAGTGGCATGGCCTTTTCACCCAAACGGCTTATAAACCGGCTCAAAGCAGCGATGCGGCCCGCCAGACGCTGGACGTCGCTTATGCACGCTGGCTTAGCCAGAGAGGTGATTGCCTTGATCTTTTCCGGGTTAGCTTCAATGCCTCTGTGAGAAACCAGAAAACCCAAGAGCTTGCCTGTGGGAACACCAAAAACACACTTGGCCGGGTTAAGCATCATCTTGTAAACCCGGAGATTGTCAAAGGTTTCTCTAAGATCATCTACCAGGGTCTCCTTCTCCCTGGATTTAACCACGATATCATCCACATAGGCATGAACATTGCGCCCAATCTGGTTATGAAGACAATTCTGCACACAACGCTGGTAAGTCGCCTGTGCACTCTTGAGCCCAAAAGGCATAGACACATAACAGAAGGCTCCAAAGGGAGTGATGAACGCCGTCTTCTCCTGGTCCTTAACTGCCATTTTAATCTGATGGTATCCAGAATAAGCATCCAAAAAACTTAAGCGTTCACAACCCGCCGTAGCATCAATAATTTGATCAATACGAGGGAGAGCAAAAGGATCAGCCGGACAGGCCTTGTTTAAATCCGTGTAATCCACACACATCCGCCAGGTGCCGTTCTTCTTGAGCACGAGCACCGGGTTAGCTAACCACTCTGGATGAAAGACTTCCACGATAAACCCGGCCGCCAAAAGTCGGGCTACCTCCTCACCAATGGCTTTCCGCCTCTCCTCATTAAACCGCCGAAGGAATTGCCTGACCGGCTTAAATTTCGGATCAATATTGAGAGTGTGCTCAGCGAGTTCTCTAGGTACACCTGGCATGTCAGAAGGTTTCCATGCAAAAATGTCCCTGTTCTCACGGATGAACTCGATGAGCGCGCCTTCCTATTTCGGATCCAGATTGGCACTGATGCTGAACTGCTGAGATGAGTCACCTGGAACAAAGTCAACAAGTTTAGTCTCATCAGCTGACTTAAATTTCATTATCGGCTCATGCTCCGTGGTTGGCTTTTTCAAAGACGTCATATCTGCCGGGTCAACATTGTCCTTGTAAAACTTCAACTCCTCTGTTGCACAAACAGATTCAGCGTAAGCCGCGTCACCTTCCTCACACTCCAAGGCTATCTTTCGGCTGCCATGAACCGTAATGGTCCCATTGTGACCCGGCATCTTGAGATGCAAATACACGTAACACGGCCGTGCCATGAACTTGGCGTAAGCCGGCCGCCCAAATAAAGCATGGTACGGACTCCTTATCTTAACCACCTCAAAGGTTAGTTTTTCCGCCCTATAATTGTACTCATCTCCAAAGGCCACTTCCAGCTCGATCTTACCGACTGGATATGCCGACTTACCGGGCACCACGCCATGGAAAATAGTATTGGACTGGCTGAGATTTTTATCAGTCAAACCCATACGACGGAAGGTCTCATAATAGAGGATGTTGATGCTGCTGCCTCCGTCCATGAGCACTTTAGTGAATTTATATCCCCCAACCTGAGGAGCCACCACCAAGGCCAGGTGACCCGGATTATCAACCCGGGGAGGATGATCTTCCCTACTCCACACAATAGGCTGCTCAGACCATCTTAAATATCGTGGAACCGCCGGCTCAACAGCATGCACAACCCTTTTATGGAGCTTCTGCTCTCGCTTGCACAGACTGGTAGTAAACACATGATACTGCCCGCCATTGAGCTGCTTTGGATTGGTCTGGTATCCCCCCTGTGCTGATGCTGATGACCCTGGCCAGACTGCTGATTAAAGCCCCCTTGAACATTCTGAGAATTGGAATTTGAACCGCCGCCCGGGCCATGAAAGCTGCCGGCGCCTGAGCCGCCACCAGGGCCACTGTTGCCATTGAAAGCATTGGAATTTTTAAAGGCCTTCATGATTGCGCTGTCTTTCCATAGATGAGTGGCCGGCTTTTCCCTAGAGCCATGCCTTGGACAAGGCTCATTCAACAACTGCTCAAGCGTCGGGCCTGACCCGCCGGCACGGGGAGGTGGTCTCCCCTTACGCCGGTGGTTGTTACCCTGTGAATTGGCGTTGGCTACAAACTTCATACTGCCATCAGCCTTACGCTTGTTACCTCCCTGGTTCGCCGGGTTATGCTGTGGGCCCTTGCCATTGCCATTCCGTTTTCCCTTCCCTATCCTTTCATCATCCGACGCGGGATCCTTGGTACTATCAGAGTCGGCGTACTTGACCAGAGCCGCCATCAGCGTACCCATATCATTGCAATCGCGCTTGAGCCGCCCGAGCTTCATCTTCAGGGGCGCAAAATGACAATTCTGCTCTAACATTAAGACTGCAGAGCCGGCATCCATCTTATCAGATGAATGTATTATCTCTTTGACCCGGCAAACCCAATGGGTTGTAGACTCACCCTCCTGCTGCTTACAGTTAGTCAAATCCACAATTGACATAGATTGCCTACATGTATCTTTGAAGTTTTGGATGAACCGGGCTTTTAGCTCAGCCCAAGACCCGATAGAGTTCGGTGGCAGTCCTTTCAACCAAGTGCGGGCACTCCCATCTAACATCATGGTGAAGTACTTGGCCATTGCCGCTTCGCTGACCTCCAGCAACTCCATAGCCATCTCGTAACTCTCGATCCATGCTCCGGGTTGTAAATCAGCCGTGTAATTAGGTACCTTCCTAGGCCCCTTGAAATCCTTGGGCAGACGTTCATTATGGAGAGCCGGCACCAGACAAGGAACACCTCCGGTCCTCATAGGTATACCCGCGTCAATGGAAGCCGTCGGATAAGCCGGGAGTGGCTGGTAAGCCATCAACTGAGCCGCCTGTTCCGCCTCTTGTTGTGCTCTGTCTTGGTCTACCGCGTTAAAAGCTCCATTATGAACCGGGCCGTGGCCTGGAGGCAAGTCACGGCGTCGGACATTGCTAGAGCCGGTCGCTGAGACCATGTGTCTGCTATAACTCGGGCTCCGGCCCGGACGAGGGGTTGAATGAATCCTGTCCCGGCTATAAGAGTATGCCCCCTATTGCGCCAGAGCCGTCTGAAGGAGTTCTCTGACCCGGCGGGTTTCAACCGCCGTCGGAGAATCGCCATCGATTGGGAGAGCCGCCAGTCGCGCCGCCGCGGCGACCATGTTTTCCAACGGGTTGGCATAATGGCCCGGTGGTATTGGCACGTACTGAGGAGGGGCGGCGTTCACCCGGGGAGGCCCCATCACTTGGGGCTGAATTGACGTTCCAGCCCCGGGCGCCGTGATCTCTGGCGGGTTACTGGGCCCTGCACCAGGCGTGTTGAAGAGGTTTAGAGGATCGTAAACCGGAGGGAGTCGAGATTGGGCCTTTTGATGCCTTCTTCTCATGACCTCATTGGACGCGTTCTGATCCATCGTGAGCCGGAAAGATTGCGCCTGAATCAGCTGAGTCTGGGCATCGAGAGCCGCCCTCTCTGCAGCCGTCCTGATCCCTTCCGCCGCCAGATCCTCCTTGGCTTTTGCTAGATCCAACCTTAATTGTGCCACCTCCGCGTCATGCTGAGCTTGATCCGCCGGGGCGACCGTAGCGGTTAACACGGCCGTCATCTTGTCTGTGAGATCCATCAGCACCTCAGCCGGCGAGGGCACATGGCTTCCTGCCCCGGCGGTGGGGTTTGGAACAGGTTGTGCGCCAGCCATGAAGATTCCAACCCGGCTCGGCGGCTCAAAGGGGTCGGGAATACTGTCGCCATCGGAACAACCCCTGAGCCTGCCATCTTGAAGTTGGTATAACGAGTCGGTCTCCTCTGTGGATGACTCGCCGTCAGAGCGAGCGGCCGTCTCCTCGCCAGATCCAGATCCTTCAGAGAGTCCTCCATGGACGCATCCCACGAAAGCATGCTTCAAGGCAGGCAGAGTTCGGGCGGGTCGTGCACGCTGAGCCGTCTCGATGAGATCGGCGCAGGGGCCCGGCTCAAGGCCCGGCTCACCAATCTTGCCAATAAAGACATGGATTCCGCGGAAGGGGACCCGGTACCCGTACTCAATTGAGCCGGCGTCGGGGCCCCAGTTTGCATCGTCGATGTAGAGCTTGCCGCGACGACTCTTGGTCATCCAGCCCACAGCGTATCGCTTGAGCCCTTCGAAGCTGCCCTTCAAGAACTCAAATCCACCGTGCGCTGGCCCCACGGTGGGCGCCAACGATCGTGGAATTGTCACGGCAGATGTCCTCATGCAAGGACTTAGTCGTGGAGCCATCGCAGCTAGGAAGCTTAAAGGGGTTAAATGGGACAAGGAACACGAGGATTATACGGGTTCGGCCCCTTACGATGAAGGTAAAAGCCTACATCCAGTTGAGATGGTATTACTTAAAGTTTCGATGACCAGGGAGCTTAATCGCTATGCCTGGCTATCGATCTGTCCTCTCCCCTCCTGAACCGCCGCCGGGTCGTCCCTTTATATAGAGAGGTTGACGCCCAACGGCTCTCAGAGTCCCGGCCGGCTTATAACAGTATCCGGCTCGGACTCTTAACTACTCTTGCCTTACATTACAAGTCTTGCCATAACGGCGGTTTATCACTACGGGCCTTAAGCCGCCTCCGGGTCTTAAGCCCATTACTGATCCGCCATGTCCAGCCTGGTACTGGGCTTCACGTGATGATCATTATGACGTAACCCGGCCCCTCCTGGGCGGGTGACTCTAATGGTTATATCCTTAACAGCTTTGGTCACAGGGCAATATTCACATTAGTCCCGGTTCAGTCACGAACCGGGACTAATGTGAGCATTGGTCCCGGTTCGTGCGGCCAGGGGCCTGCCGGGCCTCGTGGGGGCATTGGTCCCGGTTCGTCCGGACCCTTTGGTCCCGGTTGGTGGGACAAACCGGGACCAATGGGCCACGCTCCTGGCCCACCACCCTTTAGTCCCGGTTCCTACCACAAACCGGGACTAAAGGGCTGGTCCTAGTTGCGTCCAGTGTTTAGTCCCACCTCGCCAACCGAAGGCGCTCACACCAGTTTATAAGCCCGTCCCTCTCTGCCTTGTTGAGCTCCTCTTAAAGTGAAAATAGATGCCCTTATACAGGGAATCTGACCTAAATTCACAGTAAATTTCATAGAAATTTATTATGAATTTAGGTTGAATTTCCTCTATAAGCGCATCTATGTTCATTTTTTTATATTTATAAAATAAATAAACCTTAATAAAATAAATAAACCTTAATAAAATAAAATAAAATAAACTATAGTAACTAAAATAAATAAACCTTAATAAATTAAGTAAAAATAGCAGCAGTAAAATAAATAAAAATAGCAGCAGTAAAATAAATAAAAATAAAATAATTAAAGTAAAATACATAAGTAATTAGAAATAAAATAAATAAGTTTTTTGTTGTAAGTAGAAACAAAACAAAACAAATAAAGCAAAAGAGAAAAAAACAGAGGAAAAAATTATGCCACCTACTGGGCCACCACGGCATGAATACGACTAGAAACCCATCCATGGGCCAGGATTCAGGCCCGCAGAAGGCCCAGTAGGCCCCACAGGCAAAGAGAACGGTTAGGCCCGAAAGCCTGCAGTTGAGAGGAGTTCGAGAGCGTGGGCGCAGCAGCGCTTATAAACCACTCTCGAGCTCTCTCAACTAGCGAGGTGGGACTAAACTTTTGACGTGGGGCAGCACAAGGCCTTTGGTCCCGGTTGGTGCCACCAACCGGGACTAAAGGGGGCATTGGTCCCGGTTCGTGGCACCAACCGGGACCAAAGGCCTTTAGTCCCGGTTGGTGCCACGAACCGGGACCAATGAGTTCCCTATATATACCCCATCGCCACAGCAGAGCACTCCAGAGTGCTCTGTTTTTTCTGGCCGGCGAGGGGAGGGCATTTGGGTGCTCTAGCTCACCTCCTATGCACATGAGGTGTTCGATGAAATGTCTGAGCCACACTAGTTAATCTTTCTCCTCTCGAAACTCGACCTCCGAGCTCCATTTTCCCCGAGATTTGTCTAGGTTTAGCGGTCCGTCACGTCCCGTCCCCGTCTTCACCGCCGTCGATCGCCCGCGCCGATCTCGTCGCCAGCACCACCGTGGTGAGCCTCTTGTTCTTATCTTCTTTCTGAAAGGAAAAAATTCTTACTTTAGATAGTTACTTGTCTAATTTTGTTACTTTTATTATTCCTTCTTATTACATAGTGCGATGGTTTTGGTATCCGCCCCCGTCGGCCGTCGTCCTGTCTATGATTCGGATGTGGTATATATTATCTTTTTATAACTATTTGGTTCATTTATTGTTTATGACAAATATACCAACCAACGTGACATAGATTTTATTTATCTAGGAGGTGGTTGAACCGGAAATTCTAACCGACCCTATTGTCGAGAGGTTAAATTTAGTTGAAGAAGAAAACAATTACTTGAAGGAAAAAATAAAAAAATTGAGGAGGAGAAGATGATATTGGAGTTGCATGTTGCGGATGTCGTCGATGATCACAAGATCAAGATGGATGCAATGCGCTTGAAGATTAGAAAGATTAGAAAATATGCCATTCATACCGATGCTTGGTATCATTATGCCGTTGGATCAATTGTTACCTTGGTTGCGATTATGATCGCATTTGTTTTCGCATTGAAATGTTTTACATAGTTTCAATGTATGGTTTAATTAATTAGATGCTCTGAAGAGCTATATATATGTTGTTAGATGAGAACAATGTATGTACTTTGGTTTTAATGTGATGATGAACTTCTATTAATTTGGTCACTTAATTATCTATTCATGATGTTTTGTAATGGTTTTTGACACACTTAATTATATATAATGCACGCAGATGAACCGGCAATGGATGTACGGTGACAGACACACCTCCGAGTACATTAAGGGCGTGCATGATTTTCTCGAAGTGGCTGAGGCAAACAAGCAGAATGGTTTTATGTGTTGTCCATGCCCTATATGTGGGAATACGAAGTCTTACTCTGACCGGAAAATCCTTCACACCCACCTGCTTTACAAGGGTTTCATGCCACACTATAATGTTTGGACGAGGCACGGAGAAATAGGAGTTATGATGGAAGACGGCGAAGAAGAAGAGGACGATGACAACTATGTGCCCCCTGAATACGGTGATGCTGCAATGGGGGAAGCTGCTGAAGATCAAGAGGAACCAGACGATGTGCCCAATGATGCTGCAAGGGGGGAAGCTGCTGAAGATCAAGAGGAACCAGTGCCCGATGATGATGATCTCCGCCGGGTCATGGTCGATGCAAGGACGCAATGCGAAAGTCAAAAGAAGAAGCTGAAGTTCGATCGCATGTTAGAGGATCACAAAAAAGGGTTGTACCCCAATTGCGAAGATGGCAACACAAAGCTCGGTACCGTACTGGAATTGCTGCAGTGGAAGGCAGAGAATGCTGTGCCTGACAAAGGATTTGAGAAGCTATTGAAAATATTGAAGAAGAAGCTTCCAAAGGATAACGAATTACCCGACAGTACATACGCAGCAAAGAAGGTCGTATGCCCTCTAGGATTGGAGGTGCAGAAGATACATGCATGCCCTAATGACTGCATCCTCTACCGCGGTGCGTACAAGGATCTGAACGCATGCCCGGTATGCGGTGCATTGCGGTATAAGATCAGACGAGATGACCCTGGTGATGTTGACGGCGAGCCCCCCAGGAAGAGGGTTCCTGCGAAGGTGATGTGGTATGCTCCTATAATACCACGGTTGAAACGTCTGTTCAGAAACGAAGAGCATGCCAAGTTGATGCGATGGCATAGTGAGGACCGTAAGAAAGACGGGAAGTTGAGAGCACCCGCTGACGGGTCGCAGTGGACAAAAATCGAGAGAAAGTACTGGGCTGAGTTTGCAGCTGACCCAAGGAACGTATGGTTTGGTTTAAGCGCGGATGGCATTAATCCTTTCGGGGAGCAGAGCAGCAATCACAGCACCTGGCCCGTGACTCTATGTATGGATAACCTTCCTCCTTGGATGTGCATGAAGCAGAAGTTCATTATGATGCCAGTTCTCATCCAAGGCCCTAAGCAACCCGGCAACGACATTGATGTGTACCTAAGGCCATTAGTTGAAGAACTTTTACAGCTGTGGAATGGAAATGGTGTACGTACGTGGGATGAGCACAAACAGGAGGAATTTAACCTGCACGCGTTGTTGTTTGTAACCATCAACGATTGGCCCGCTCTCAGTAACCTTTCAGGACAGACAAACAAGGGATACCACGCATGCACGCACTGTTTAGATGACACTGAAAGTATATACCTGGACAAAAGCAGGAAGAATGTGTACCTCGGCCATCGTCGATTTCTTCCGACCAACCATCAATGTCGAAAGAAAGGCAAGCATTTCAAAGGCAAGGCAGATCACCGGAAGAAGCCCGCCATGCGTACCAGTGATCACGTACTTGCTATGGTCAATGATTTACACGTAATCTTTGGAAAGGGTCCCGACGGACTAGCTGTTCCGAATGACGCTGAGGGACACGCACCCATGTGGAAGAAGAAATCTATATTTTGGGACCTACCCTACTGGAAAGAGCTAGAGGTCCGCTCTTCAATCGACGTGATGCACGTGACGAAGAACCTTTGCGTGAACCTGCTAGGCTTCTTGGGCGTGTATGGGAAGACAAAAGATACACCTGAGGCACGGGAGGACCTGCAACGTTTGCACGAAAAAGGCGGCATGCCTCCGAAGCAGTATGAAGGTCCTGCCAGCTACGCTCTTACGAAAGAAGAGAAAGAAATCTTCTTTGAATGCCTGCTTAGTATGAAGGTCCCGACTGGCTTCTCGTAGAATATAAAGGGAATAATAAATATGCCAGAGAAAAAGTTCCAGAACCTAAAGTCTCATGACTGCCACGTGATTATGACGCAACTGCTTTCGGTTGCATTGAGGGGGCTTCTACCGGAAAACGTCCGATTAGCCATTGTGAAGCTATGTGCATTCCTCAATGCAATCTCTCAGAAGGTGATCGATCCAGAAATCATACCAAGGCTAAGGAGTGATGTGGCGCAATGTCTTGTCAGTTTCGAGCTGGTGTTCCCACCATCCTTCTTCAATATCATGACACACGTCCTAGTTCATCTAGTCGACGAGATTGTCATTCTGGGGCCCGTATTTCTACACAATATGTTCCCCTTTGAGAGGTTCATGGGAGTCCTAAAGAAATATGTCCGTAACCGCGCTAGGCCAGAAGGAAGCATCTCCATGGGCCATCAAACAGAGGATGTCATTGGGTTTTGTGTTGACTTCATTCCTGGCCTTAAGAAGATAGGTCTCCCTAAATCGCGGTATGAGGGGAGACTGACTGGAAAAGGCACGCTTGGAGGGGACTCAATAATATGCAGGGACGGATATTCTTGGTCTCAAGCACACTACACAGTTCTACAGAACTCTACCTTGGTGACCCCGTATGTCGATGAACACAAGAACAGTCTGCGCTCCAAACACCCGGAGCAGTGTGACGACTGGATTACATGTGAACACATCAGGACTTTCAGCAGTTGGTTGGAAACACGTCTCAGAGGTGACACCACTGTTTGGGATGAGTTGTACTCGTTGTCCAGGGGACCATCTTCGACTGTATTGACTTACAAAGGATACGAGATAAATGGGAATACATTTTACACGATCGCCCAAGATCAGAAGAGCACCAACCAAAACAGCGGTGTCTGCTTTGATGCAGCAACCGAGAGGGGAAAGGACACATATTATGGTTACATAATGGACATATGGGAACTTGACTACGGACATGATTTTAAGGTCCCTTTGTTTAAGTGCAAATGGGTCAATCTGTCAGGAGGCGGGGTACAGGTAGACCCACAGTACGGAATGACAACAGTGGATCTGAACAATCTTGGGTACACTGACGAACCGTTCGTCCTAGCCAATGATGTGGCACAGGTTATCTATGTGAAGGACATGTCTACCAGACCGAGGAAAAGAAAAGATAAGGAAGCGAATACATCATACGATGAGCCAAAGCGCCACATAGTTCTTTCAGGAAAAAGGGACATTGTGGGAGTGGAGGGCAAGACAGACATGTCTGAAGATTATGAAAAGTTTCATGAAATTCCTCCCTTCAAAGTCAAGGCTGACCCAAGCATCCTGATAAACGATGAAGATTATCCATGGTTACGGCGCAATAAGCAAATGTCACAAGCGAAGAAAAAGTGAAGACTTTCTCCCGCAACTATTATGATGATACCATGCCAACTTTGTAATAGACGAGTATGATACCATTGTCCGTTTTGTACAAGAAGTGCATCTAGTTTTTGCCGTAACCCTCTCAACTGTCTTGCACATGCTATGTGGATGAAATGATGATACCATGCCAACTTTCAACCTTTTCAGAGTTCATTTGAAATGCTTTTCAATTTTAGGGTCTTATAGCTCAAAATAATTAGTAAATGCATGAAAAATAACAGGCCAAAAATTAAAAATTATGCCACCTACTGGGCCACCACGGCCTGAATACGATTAGAAACCCATCCATGGGCCAGGATTCAGGTCCGCAGAAGGCCCAGTAGGCCCACAGGCATGTACAGAGAGGTTAGGCCCGTAAGCCTGCTTTAGAGAGGAGCTCAACAGCTCAGGCGCACCGCACCTTATAAACTGGTGCGGCTCTCTCTTAGCTAGCGAGGTGGGACTAAACTCACCACCACGCCGCTGTGCAAGGCCATTGGTCCCGGTTGGTGGCACGAACCGGGACCAATTCCACCCTTTGGTCCCTGTTGGTGCCACGAAACGGTACTAATGAGGCTGTGGCCCCACGAGCACCTTTAGTACCGGTTCGTGGCACGAACCGGTACTAGAGTTTCTTACTAAGCAGTTTTTTAGTCCCACCTCGCTAGCTGAGAGGCACTAGGAGCGGTTTATAAGCCCTGAGTGCAGAGACGATGAAGAAGAGGCGCAATGCTCACGTTGCTTAGCTTCAAGCCTTGAGGAATAAGGTAGACTGCATGGAGCTATGTGCAGTGCAGTCTACACTATTCCGAAAGGCTTGAAGCAAATCAACGAGCATTGCGCCTATTTTTTATTTTTAATAACTTATTACAACTCCGGACTTCTTGTGTTCCGACAAAATAAAATAAACTTTAATGAAATTTATGAAGCTAAAATTAACAAAGTATTTTCTGTTCAAAACATTATAAGAAACCTCTATTATTATTGAAACTAAAATCATATAAAATTAATGCAACTAAAATTATCGAAGTATTTTCTGTTCAAAATCATTAAAAGCAAAAAGAATTTTCATAAAGAACTTTTTTTGATAGAAACTTTAATAGCAAAAAGAATTATCATAAAGTAAAATAAATAAGTAATTAGAAACAAAATAAAATAAAATAAATAAGTTTTTTGTTGTTAGTAGAAACAAAACAAAATAAATAAAGCAAAAAAGAAAACAAAAAAACTAAATACAGCAAAAAGAATTTTCATAAAGAACTTTTTTTGATAGAAACTTTAGTAGCAAAAAGAATTATCATAAAGTAAAATAAATAAGTAATTAGAAATAAAATAAATAAGTTTTTGTTGTAAGTAGAAACAAAACAAAATAAATAAAGCAAAAAAGAAAACTAAAAAACTAAAAACAGCAACAAAAATTGTTGGGGCGCTGTCCGCTGGGCCCTCCAACCCTCCGGTTTGCAAATACATGCCCAGAAGGGCTAGAGGGCTCAACGGGCAGCGCGCCAAATTTAGGCCTAGAAGCCTGCTATAGAGAGGAGTTCGAGACAGCAGCCGCAGCAGGGCTTATAAACCACTCCGAGCCCCTCTCAACTAGCGAGGTGGGACTAAACTTTTGGCCGCGACGCGGGCAGCAAGAGGCCTTTGGTCCCGGTTGGTGGCACCAACCGGGACCAAAGGCCGCCGCTTCCCGCCCTTTGCGCTGCTGAAAAGGGACCTTTGGTCCTGGTTGGTGGCACCAACCGGGACTAAAGGGTGGCATTGGTCCCGGTTGGTGCCACGAACCGGGACTAATGCCCTTGCTATATAACCAGGACTTGTGAAAATTTCACATCTCCCTCGCCTCCCTCACCAGTTGCCCCCGCCGCCAGGCTGTCCAAATCGCTCGCGCGCTCCTCGTCGCCGTCGCCGCCGCCGGCCGCCATCCCCGTCTCCCCATGCCCCTGCCCCGCGCCCGACCCCGCCCCGTGCCCCTGCCCCGTCCCCGAGCACGCACGGCCGCGCCCCTGCGCCCCGGCCCGCCCCCACCATTGTCGTCGTCGCCGGCGCCCGCCCCCACTGCCGCCCCTGCCTCAACGCCGCCCCTCCTCCCCGTTCGGTCCGGCTCCGGCGACCCCCTTTCCTCCCTGTCCCCTCGATCCTCTTCATATAATTTTTTTCATATAATTTCTTTTCATATGCATATGTTGATTATATGGATGGATGGATGATGTATATGTTCATTATATGGATGGATGGATGATGTATGCTTTTTTTCATATAATTTTTTTAGGCAGATTTTTAGAATTTTTTAGGCAGATTTTTAGAATTTTTTGTGTATGTATGTTATGTTTATATGTATGTATGTATGTTCATATGTATGTATGTTTATATGCAAAGCATATGCAAAGAAAATGTATGAATGGTCATATGCAAAGAAAAATGTATGTATGGTCATATGCAAAGAAAATGTATGTATGTATGTTCATATGAAAGAAAAATGTATGTATGTATGGTCATATGCATATGCAAAGAAAATGTATGTTCATATGCATATGCAAAGAAAATGTATGTTCATATATATGATGATATGTTCATGTATGAGTATATGTATGTATATATGTTCTCTGTGTATATATATATGTTCATGTATATATGCAAAAGATAGATTTTTAGAAAAGTTAGGATTTTTTCTGTTCATAGATTTTTTGGTGATATTAATTATTGTAGAATATGCAAATGTTTGTATATTCATATGAACAATGCATTAGGCAAAACCTTTACTGTTTTTTGAAATTTTCTATTTGAACATTTTTTTATGAATGAGAGGAAAAAGGAAAATAAGAAGAGGAAGAAAGGAGAAGAAGAGGAGAGGAAGAAGAGGAGAAATAAATAAGAAGAGGAAAAAAGAAGAAAAAGAAGAGGAGAAGAAGAAAGGAATAGAGGAGAACTATTCCTTTCTTCTTCTCCTCTTTTTTTTTCTTCTTTTTTTTCTTCGATCTTCTCCTCTATTCCTTTTCTTCTTCTCCTCTTTTTATTTCTTCTTCGTTTTCTTATGTTTTATCGGTTCTGTCGTCGTCGATATACCCCTCTCCCGATAACTTCAACACGAGGGGGGGTCGATATACCCCCTCCCCGATAATATTATTTTCCCATGTACGTATGTCGTCGTTGTCGATATAACCCCCTCCCGATAACTTCAACACGTGGGGGGGGGGTCGATATACCCCCTCCCCGATAACATTATTTTCCCATGTATGTATGTCGTCGTTGTCGATATATATAACTCCCTCCCAGATAACTTCGACATGATGGACGGTCGATATTTATACCCCCTCTCGACCGTGATAACTTATACCACGGGAGCACCCCCCGGCCCTCTCGCTCGACCAAAACTCTCGAGGACACCCAAACCCTAGAAAAAAAACGATGTCGGTCTCCTACCCCCTCCCGCCGCGCCCCTACCCTTGAAGCGTTGCCGAGGCCACCCCAAACCCGGAATAAGCTAGGTCTACGTTTGCACTAATATATCCACCTGCTGTCATGTTTGTGTAATAATTGCCATGTTGTAATATTTGCAGAAACAATGGAGCACGGACGAGACGAGCAAGCAGAAGAGGTGTTGGGGGACATAATCTTAGCCGGAGGTGATATCTTGTCGTATCTTAACGACAATGATGGTCTGGAAGAACAGGGTGAAGAAGCAGGCTACGGTGATCGAAGAGTGGAGGAGGAAAGACATGATTATGATGGCTCCGGTGACCCAATGCTGGTGCAAGAAGGAGCCCGTGGTGACGTCTCCGGTGACCGAACAGAGTCCGGCCAGGTAAATATATTAGTTAAGCCTGTGCTGACTAGCTAATTGATGCATTCATTGTTTTGGTATGTACACATATTAATTAACACTCGTCTTTCTTCTTTTTTCTAGCCCTCCGGATCGAGCACAACTGCGGTAAAGAGACGAGGCCCGAAGAGAAAGTTGCGCTCGGATGAAAGGTTTGAGATCACAGCAATCGCGCGCGACGGCCAACCGATTGAACCCATCCGGACAAAGGATGCATTTGCTGCTCAGTGCGGGGTTCTAGTTAGGGACAAGATCCCGATCAGCATCCACCAATGGTATAAGCCTAAGAAGGAAGACCCTGAGGTGCCTTATGTCAATGATATGCAGAAAGATGATCTTTGGACTGAGCTGAAGGCAAATTTCACCCTACCGCCAGAGGAGGATCCGAAGAAGCCAGTTAAAGAGCAATTAATCAAGTCTCATGCTCTTAAGAAGATGGCAGACCTATTCAGGAGGTGGAAGAATGAGCTGAAAACGTTTGTCGACAAAGAAGAGACACCAGAATTCATCGGCCGGTATGAGAAGATCAGAGATCACTGGCCCGCATTTGTGGCCCACAAGACATCGGAAAAGAGTAAGAAGATGTCAGCGACAAACAAGAAGAATGCTGCGAAGAAGAAGCTTCACCATCGCACGGGGTCAGGTGGCTACCTCAAAGCCCGACCTAAGTGGGCCAAGGCTGAGAATGATCTGCTTGAAAAAGGGATCGAACCACAGACAATGAACTGGACAGACCGTTGCCGGACTTGGTTCTTCGAGGCTGGCGGAACCTTGGACCCTGTATCAGGGAGGTGCATTTGGACGAACGAGCTTTTGAGAATACCAGTCAAGAAGATTCAGCAATATATCGATGCAGCGCATGAGGGGACGTTCGTTCCAGATAGAGAGAACGACGAGCTCACAATGGCCCTCGGGAATCCTGAGCACCCTGGACGGATACGAGGCACGCCAGGCTCCGTTCCGTGGAAGGCTGGTTTTCCGGACGCGGGCGGTTACAAAAACCAGGAGAGGAGGAAAAAAGTGGAGCAGATCCAAATTCAGAAGCTGCACGAAAGGGTTCAAGCGCTAGAGGAACGAGACGGCAATCGACATGCCGAAACTGCCCCCGAAGCTACACCGCCATCTCAGCGGAGAAGCAGCGTGGCTTCCACCGAGCTGCTTCAGCTGGAGCATGCGGCTCCTGCTAGCTACCCCGTGGATGCTATCACGGAGTCTCAACATTGCCACCTTATGGCGGAATGGCAGAACTTCAAAGTCAAGGCGGCTGTTGGCTCTGTTTTACCTCCTGAACCCAGCGCAACCTACCACTGCCGGCCGATTCCAGAAGGATATGCTAGGGTGATGGTGGATGAAATAACGGAGGGATTTGAGGAGCTCCAGCTTGACCACCCTACCGGTGAAGGGGAGACTCGGTTGGGTTCTGCTCTGAAGACTCCACGCCTATGGCGGAAGGAGCTCATCAAGCTTTCGAACTGGACGGCTCCGGCGAGTAAGGGCACTCCGCCTCCTCCTCCGGCGAGTGATCAGGGCACTCAGCCTCCTTCTCCGGCGCGTGGCGGCACTCCTCCTCCTTCTCCGCCTGCGCCGGCGCGCCAGAGCAGCCAGTCTCCTCCTTCTCCGCCTCGTCAGCAAGGGCGGAAGAGACCCGCCGCCGCTGCGGCTGCTCCGGCGCGTTGTAGTCCTTCTCCTACGCCTCGTAAGCAAGGAAAGAAGACAGCCGCAGCCGCTCCATCTGCTCTGCCGGCGTCTAGCAGTACAGCTGCCAGAGGCGGGAGGCAATACAGATTCGGTCCTTCTCTGAAGACTCCAGAGAAGTTACCATACGAGAGGACCGAGGAGGAAACCAGGAAGATCGTGCGAGCCGAAGTGACAAACTTCTTTGAAGGGGTGAAAGCAAAGAAACATCCACCTCCGGAGGAGAAGGTAGATCCGGTGAAAGCAAAGCGCACTCTGGCTGCCCTGACAAAACCACCAAAGTCTCCGCCAAGAGGCAACTATGAGCACATTCTTGCAAAGACATATGCCGAAGCGGAGCGGTCGGGAAGTACTGTCAGTGATCAAAGGTTAAAAGAACGACGAGCTGGGAAAAAAATTGCCTAGCTCGGCGAACAAGCGAACCAATCGTGCCCCCCGCTCAAGGTGTCAAAAGACATCGTCGCTAATGATCCGAGGATGGTGCCCGGTTATAGCAATCTTGGAGATTACCTGCCCGACGATGTACATTATGAAATCATGGAGGTGGACGAACACAAATACCATTACGGGAAGCCTCTCGTCAAAGATGAAAGATTTCTAACAACGATGATGCGAAGATTACATGATTGGTACATGAAAACCTGCAGAGAGTCTGATGGGACGAGTACTTTGACGCTGAGAGTTAAACCGGAGCATGACCTCGTTGGAATTGAACTGCTGAATGTTCCATTTGAGGATTTCTTTCAGTTTTACAATCAAAAGGCCCTCAATAAAACAACGATCACTTGCTACTGTCTGTAAGTAGTACTACTTCTGTCATTAAGTCTCTCTATATAGGCCAACTCTTTCATTGCATATATTTATAATTATCCTCACTATATTATGCAGATTGAAGATCGCCGAATTGGAGAAAAGACAAATCGGTGATATTGGGTTCATTAACACAAATCTCATAGATGCATATACGGTTGAAAAACATCCCAAAGAAGCCGAGGCCAACTTGCTACAATCGTTGGTATTAAATCAAAACAAAGATATAATACTCTTTCCTTACAACTTCAAGTGAGTGTTACTGTCTTGTGCATATTTGGTTTCCCTTATTAGTCCAGGTTATGGTAATGTAATTGATGACTTATGCATGCATGCGCAACTTCCACTATATTCTCCTAGAGATTAAGCTTGAGCAGGGAGTAGTAACCGTCTTAGACTCGAGACGAAAAGATCCCCAGGGCTATGCGAACATGACTCAAATGCTCGAGAAGTAAGTTAAATCGATCATTATCCACCATATCAGCAACTTTGTTCATTTCCTGATATCAAGTAATTGTTTTTTCTTTGTCTGGCAGGGTTTGGAGAAAATTCACCACAAAAGCTCCGGGACTGCCGAAGAAGCTGCAATTTAAACACCCTAAAGTAAGTACTATAGTAGCATGTTCCGCGCATCTCCTAGTGATTCAAGCGCTAGTTTCATCAATACCATTTAGCATGCTTGCTTATCAGTTTGATTGACCTCTATTTCTTGTAAAGTGGTTGTGGCAGGAACCCGGGAATAATTACTGTGGATACTACGTTTGCGAGTCCATCCGCTACACGACCTGTGAGCGGGGCTACACTGAAGAATAATATGAAGTGCGTAAGCAATAATATTCACTATTTTATTTTATTACCATCATTTGTGTTGAGTTTCATTTATTCATATATATATGTATTGACCCCCTTCTTCAAATTAGATGTTTCGGAAGCGGGATTAACTCCTAGCACCAGATCGTATGCAAGGAATTCAAGAGGAATTGGCGGCATTCTTCCTGACCACGTGATCGCTGAAAACGGAGAATACTATCTGGACCCTGTGTTCCTACAATTTAATTAGGAGATTGTATTGTAAGAGATAATTATTGTATATATGTAGCCGGTAGTGTCGGATAGATATACAAGAACTTGTTGTTCGACCAATCTCTCGGAGAAGGAGAGGTGGTCGATATCACTTCTCTCTGTATGCATATGTTCATGACGATCTTCTGTTTCCTTCATTTGATTACTAGCTAGCGTGTCTAGTCCTCTCCATACGTATATAGTACATAGCGTCGACCAAGCACGGAGATAAGAGAGGACACTTCTCTCTATTAATTAGCTAGCTAACACAATATATGAAACACCTAAATTAACCCCCCAAAACCCCTAAACCACCCCCTTTAAAAAAAACAAAAACCTCAGCTCCTGCCAGCTGCTGACGCGTGGATGCCTATTGGTCCCGGTTGGTGACACCAACCGGGACAAAAGGCCTGCATATTGGTCCCGGTCAACCGGGACCAAAGGCCCCCCTGCCTGGGCTGGCAGCAGCGGCCACGTGGAGGACCTTCTGTTCCGGTTCGTGTAAGAACCGGGACTAAAGGGTTAGGGCTTTAGTAACGACCCTTTAGTCCCGGTTCGAAAACCGGGACAAAAGACCCTTACAAACCGGGGTAAAAGCCCCTTTTCCTACTAGTGTTCTCACAAAGTTTCGGAATTTTAAAAAATGCTTTGATATGTTTTTCTCACGTGGGTGCATCAAGCTGGTGTGTAGAAAAATCACACTCTTATCTGAACCCTTATGTTGGCTTAGCTCTCACGGTCTCCGAATCACAGTTCTGCACCACGCGTCACTCCAGTGTGCCTGCTGGAAGTTCAGCATAGCATAGACACCGAAAACTCTAGAGAAGGGCCATCTGGTTTGCTACGAATCGTGTGAAGTGAAAGAAACAAAGAATTCAGCATCTGCACACTGTTCGCTCATTATCGGTTCGTGCACGTTCCCGAGAGCCAATGAACCTGTATTCTCCTCGTCTCGCCATCTCGAGTTGGCGACGTCGGGTTACTTGCCTCTTCCCAACGACCAAGAAGAAGAAGATCGTAGCTCGCATTGCATGCAGAGGTTATAGATTCCCAGCGTCTCTGGTTTCTCCGTTTCTGATGCTGGTTACAGAGTTGTGCCGTTCACATTACAAGGTGGCGCATTAGCATCGATCTCTAGCGCTTGTTAGATTACTACTGTAATCAATTGTAAACAGCGACAGCAAGCAGAGATAGAGTTCGATCGTATGAGTATGATGATGCCCCATTTGCTTGAAGTTAAAGGCAGGAATAATCCACGGAAGGTCAAAAAGGAAGGGCGCAATTAATTAAAAGGAAGCAAAGAGATAATCAGATAACGATCGAGTAGCTTTATTCGTTTCCCCTCGCTGCCGCCTAGGATCGATGAGGTGCCGACAGCGGCGCACAGAATGTTTTAGAAGCACCACTAAAAGTGCAATCCACGGCAAAAATATACGAGTTGATCTTCGGTTTGCAGCCGCTATTTATACTCTCTCCAGGCCCAACACCGGCCGGTCCACTTCTCCCTCGTAAGGCAGCAGCCATCTGCAACTAGGGTTCATAACTTCATATATAGCCAGTGACCAACATGAGTGATCGAAGGTACGGGTACTCGTACCCACACAACCAAGGTAACTACTACTTGTTCCACGCATGATGGATTGTGTGTCTTGCATTCCATTTCCTTTCTCCCTTCTTGTTTGCTCACGCTCACCGCCTTGCATGAAACTGAAACTGGAACGCGCGCGCACATGCAGGGTATTACAACGGACCACCGGTGATGGCGCCGCCGCAGTACGCCCCGCCGCCGAGACGGCAGACGGGCTTCCTCGAAGGATGGTACGTAATAGAAAGCTAAGAACCTGACGGTTTTTCTTTCCTCTGCGTAAACTATGTGGGCAGTGCTAATCTGAGGTGCTCTGTGTTCGTGCTTGCATGCCCTGCAAAACTACGTACGAACAGCCTGGCTGCTCTGTGCTGCTGCTGCCTCGTCGACGAGTGCTGCTGCGACCCGTCCATCATATTCGTGAGCTGATCGAAACACGTACGCTATCCAGACGACGGCCGACCGACCGACCGACCGACGAACCATCCGAGCCGAGCTACGTACCTAACGTACTGGTAGTAGTACATGTGCGATTTATATATGCGTGTCGTGTGTATGTGTGCTTCCCTTGAGCTGTTGCTTTCAGCTATAGCTATACATATGCTCCTAGAGGCCTAGACCAAAGTAGAACTGCAGAAAGAATAGCCAGCCCGTCCTGCCGTTCGGTTCAGCTCTCCAGCGGCACGACGGGTGGGTGGTGTATGTATGCATGTATCTGATGTGAGTCTACGAATAATATGATGAGGAAAAAGAGAAGTTCAGCACCTTCTATGATGTGAGCCTATGACATCCTGAATTTTACAAAAATAGCATTATCAATATCAGGTTCACCGCTCACAGGAGATGCACCGGTAAGGTAGAAAGTCAAAACTGAGCGCCATGACGGACGCAAACACACGCCCCTTCCAGAGAATTTAATCGCGCCGAGCCGAGTCAAACAGAGTGAAGCGGAACCTGCAGGAAGCGAAGAGGCACATGGTTCCAACAAGAACCTGAAGAGACCTTTGTCGGAAAAAAAAAGAACCTGAAGAGACAGGCTAACGTTAAGGCTAGCACTAGCAGTGTGCGCAATCTGTGGCAGGACTCGCCTCTCCAGTTGCGCGGGGAGTGGCGGCCCGGAGGCGGAATCGGTGGCGATCCACGGAGAATATGTGCAGCGGCGGCTGGGCGTGGACAAAAGGCATCGTGCTCGTCTTCTGGGCGCGGGGTCTGAGGCCCCTCCAGGCTCCAGCAACCGCAAGAGCTAGCTGCGCCTATGAATATGACCGTTTTTATTTCGAAAATGATTACGATTCATAGTAAGTAGAAAGCACCTCAAACGCAATTTCACCGACATTTTGAGACCACAACCACCACCGTAGCCGGAGCGCGATGTTGTCTTCGCTCCCCTACCGTAGCCAACTTGATGGTGTCAATGACAGTTTGGAAGTCTTTGTACACATGCCCCCAAGGACCAGCGGCCTGGAGCCGCACTCGTCATCATTGCACCCTTGAATAGATTTGAAGCACATGACACCAAATCTCGTCACACCACGAGAAACCCTAACCTCACCACCCCATGGAGCTCCATCGACTACGTCCAAACAGATGAGACCGAGGAGGATTGGAGCACGGAAGACAAACTCGAAGAAAAGCACCGCCATCCGCGCGGGTCGGAGCGGCGGGCAGGGTCCACGAGCTCGACGGAGAATCCTAAAGGCGGGTAGTGTTTGTCCTAGCCGCCAAGGGATAGGGGAGGATAAGCTAAATAATAGATTCGTAAAGTTGTGATTTATTGGATTATACTAGATGATATCCCTCGTTTGTGTCGGAAACAGTTCTGGAAAGGATTCAAATTTAGCATAAAAGTTCACTAAAAGAACAAAGCATCTCAAACATAATAATAACTATGTCGAGCTCCCTAGATCATCGAACAAACACTACAACCATTAGAAAGAGGCGTCGATGCGCCACGACACCTCTAACGAAGTTGACTTGATCTTCTCGATGGCATTCGGGAAGTCTTCGTGCACGTGCCCCTAAGGACCAGTGCCTTTGAGCCGCAGTCATCATCTTTGAAGTATTGAATAAATCTGAAGCACCGAACACCAAATCTCGCCGTTGCGCATGCACGAAGCGAAACCCTAACCTCACCGCCCCAATGAGATGGAAGGAACCTACACGAGAGCTCTGTCGACTATCTCTAGATGGACGAACTCGAGCAGGATCAAATTCCGGGAGACAAACTCAAAGAAGAAGCGTCGCCATCCACCCAAGCGTCGCACCTGCGAGGACAAAAACAACCTAACCTAAACTACTAGCCGGAGCGGAGACACCAGGATCACATCCCCTTCACCGGTCGCCAGAGCGGCAGACAGAGGGAGGAGAATCTACGGGCTCGTCAGCGAAGCCTGGAGGGGTGAATTTGCCCTAGCCACGAAAGGAAAGGTGAGGAAACACTTAGTGTGTACGATAGTGGAAGATGTGAACCATACTCATGAAACACGCGGAAATTGCTTGTAATATTGTTTTGGATGAGATTTGGTTGTCTAGAATTTGAATATGTGACCAAAGATTAAAAATGAATACTCCATCTTTTTCCTTTTTACTTCATGTATGAGATTTTCCTTAAGTGAATCTTTGTAAAGTTTGACCAAATTTATGTTAAAAAATATTAACATCCACAATATGAAAATATATTCCATGATGGATCTAATGCTATTGATTGAGTATTAAAATAAACTATTTTATGTTAAGTAAAAACAATCAGCTGGAATATGATTTATTGTATTTGATTATTATATATTTGTAAAATATTTATAAAATATAAGCGTTAATTTTCATGAACGTTGAGTGATATAAAAGTAGTGGATTGATAAAATGCGATGTGTGCACGTTGAGAGAATTAGTATAGATAGCATTTTTCATGCATGTGTATTGAGATAATAAAAATAATGAAGTTGATGAGGTGGTATATGTGCATGTTAATATAGATATAACAGGTTTTATCTAGCCTTATTGGTAAAACTGTCCATGTGATCAACCAAGTTATCATACAACTACACCAATGAATTGTACTAAGTTACTTTCTTCGTTTTAGAATACAAGGCTACTGTTCCATCTTTCAGATACCAAGAAAACCAAACCTACTAAAAATTAGCATGATTAATTGTGTGAAAAAGTTCTCGTGTTCCGGATTAATTAAACATGTTGCATACGGTGCCTTTTTCGCTATGGCTACATGAAATGTTTGAATAAGCACCATGGTGTATGAAGCAAAAAATCTAACCAATTCTCATCAAGAAGGGACAGTGGCCTTGTATATATGTAAAATTGTAAACTGTATTTTCAATAGTGACCTTGTACACAAAAATGAAGGGAATATCTAACAGGAGGTGATAAAATAATGTGATTGTTCCATATTTCACCCTGGAACTTGTGCAAGGGTTGTTGATTAACTTTACTCTCTCCTTATTTATTACACGCCACATCATTATTGTGTCCTAAAGCGACAAGTTTACCAACATCTATCTTATAACAGTTGAGATACCCTTCAGAGCAACTCCAATAGCTCCTATAAAAACATTCTCTCGTAAAATTGGTTTTGCGGGAAGTCTGTATAACTTAGGGAAAGTTGTCTGATGAGGTCTTTTCTCAGTTCCCGTAAATTTCTTCCCCTAAAATTTGTTTTTTATTCCCAATAAACAAGCCCAGGGCCCGCAACAGTGTCGCGGGCGACTTTCCCGATACCATGGCCTCGTGAGCTGGGTGACCGACGGTGAGCTCATAGCGACGGTGGCGCGTAGCGGTGCGACGAGCGGCAGTGCAGGAGGCGTGACTGCGTGACAGCATGGGGAGACGGGACGACAGGGCGACGTAGTCAGGCGGGACAGGAGGCGGGGCGGCGCGGGCCTGCAGTGGCGCGAGCCGGCGACGGCGGTGCGGGTGCAGGGGCTGCACGAGGGTTTCTCCAGTGAACTTTCAGGTTGTTTCTTGCGCGTTAAACTATACGAGAAGGGCTTTCTGTAGATGTGAGGAGAGTTGGGGAAAATTGTACGGGATTCTGTAAAAAAAATCGAGTTTACATGAGCAGTTTTTTGTCTAACTTCTGGTAAATGGTGGGTTTTTCCGCATACGGAACTATTGGAGTTGCTCTAAATACATTAAGAGCTTAAAAAAATACTTTTTTACAAAGCGTAAGAAATACATAGAAATTCTTTTTAGAAAAAAAATACGTAGATTAAGGCTAGACCTTTTGCCGTAGTCTAGGCCAGTACAGCCTAGTTTTATCCAGTTGCGACGAACAGGTCGGGCTACGGCGGCGTTAGTTGACTTGAGATTAGGGCCGTTCTGTTGCTCCTCGACTGGATCAAAAAGTAGGCTGTGGACTTCGTGCATTCGGTGCCTCAGCTTGGGTTAGTGTTTTGAAAAAGGAAAAACTAAGAAAAAACTGTTTGCGAAAATAAAATAAGATACTACCGAAAGCATTTTTTTTAGGGTAACCGAAAGCATATTTCGAGTGATACACGTTGTTAAGTTTTCTTTAGAGGAAAATGCCTCGACACATTGTTAAGTTTACTACAAGCATGTAAAATTTGATCCGAAGCTACGTTCCTTCGAGCCCGCTTTGAGTTATTTGATGAAATATAAGCTACATGCCAAGAAGCATATCATTGGATTCACATGCATAATAGCATATAATTTATATTTTATTGGTGTAATTTTTCGAAGAGACTTTCGGTAAAATTGACGGTCAAAGTTTTGCTCACAACGTCACAATAAAGGGGTCGAGATAGCAATACAGTTACTATATTTTAATCATGCAAAATCCACGGCAGAGGAGCGGGAACGGTTTACACATGACAAAATGTTGCTACGGGTGGTTAATACCGAGGAAACCTGTCTGTCACCGGTCTCGAGCAACAGCTATTATCAAGGCATTATTCTTCCTCTGTATAGTCCCTGCAAATGGGTACTCAATAACCTCCAAAATCCATTTCGCTGCCTCGGCTTATCCTGTGCTCCTCCTACATGGAGTAGATAGAGTTCTTAAAAGAAGCTAGAAAGCGACGGTGCAGTGCACCGTAAAGCTGTTGCAACCGTCGGCATCGACATGTACGTAACGTACCAACAACACCTTAGGTTAGCCCAGCAGTATTGTAGTAATAACCAATAAGAAACTCAAAGCCCTAGCGAGAAAACATCTACTCCCTCCGTTCTTAAATATAAGTCATTTTAGACATTTTAAATGGACTACAACATACGGATGTATGTAGACATATTTTAGAGTGTAGATTCACTCATTTTGCTTCGTATGTGGCCATTTGTTGGAATCTCTAAAAAGACCTTATATTTGGAAACGGAGGGAGTATAAGAAATGAATTCAGACTTCGGTTTATGCTGGAAATGCGTGCTGTGGCATGCCTGCGAGGAATTAATATATAAGGGGGATATTACGGAAACAACTCTGCCGTGCGACAAGCGGCCAGATAGTTTTTCCTTTGGGTTTGACCAGGTTGCTAGGTCGAAAAGTAGTCGACAAATGGCAGGATTACGAGTTGTTACGACCGAGTTACTGCCTTCCAAAAACTGTCGGCAGCAGAGGCCGCAGAAGCGCCCACAGTTCAGAAGAAGGTGCAACTCTCAATTTGTCAGGGGAATACAGAGGCTATCTTTAAGAAGAAGAATTATCATACTGAACATAACTGTGATGCTCGCTAGATGCTGTTAAGAAAGACCACGTTTTTGTGCTGAACTTGCCGTGGTCGTCATCACTCGTCAGGTCACTGCCGCAGTGCTTTGGAATTTACGAAGTTGGGTTTACCCTGGAGTCAAGGAAGAGAGGAAGTAGATAAAGTCATGAAACAGCACGCCGTGACGAGGCTGCATGAAAAACTATATGTTTGTAGTGCCATTTTGACTAGTGGTATTTTCGCATGTTCGGTTTTTACTAGTGGTATTCTGGCTATTCTCTCAAATTTATTTGTGGACTGCAGCAACATTTTATTTATATTTGTTTGCAGGAGTGTCCGCATTGATCTTCTTATTTTTGAAAACTGCTAATTACTCGTGCGTTTCAACCGAGATTACTTTATCTTACTAGGAAATTTTTGATTGGTTTGAGATTGAGATATGTTGGTGGAAGAGAATCCATAGCCAAAGGTAAATAAAAATGATGTGATTGAGATTGTGTACTTACAACTACGTGAGTTGATTTGTTGTTTGTTTGCAAGGGATTTCTTGCTATTGACGATGTATTTGCTTTGTACTGATTCTTTGTTTCTTTACCCATAAACGAGGAGGTGGGGTCAGTTTGGAGAAAAAAAAGGGGGGGCCATTGTCAGTTTGAAAAATCAATGGGGGCATGCATCAATGAGAAGGGTGAAAGCGATGGAAGCAAAACCAAAAACCTTTCCTTTGATAGTAGAGATAAACATTTCGAAAATGTATGAAAAGGTAGCCTCTCTATTCTTTAAGAAGAAGAATTATCATACTGAACAAATTGTGATGGTCAACCAACAACATATCACGTGACAATATATGATGGTCAACCAACAAAAGAGTCACATATCCTCAACTGAATCCCCTTCCCCAAAGCGTGTCCTAGCTGCCAAAGGCAAGGGACATGCGCCCTAAACTGTGCGTCGCCGGGGTTCCCTCCCCTTCATCGGTTGCTCTGACACGGTGATGGTGTGCTTCTTGCTTTGGTCTTTGTGTTGTAATGGTCTTCTTTCCTCTCTTTGTGATAGTGGTGTTGCGAACAACTAGCGGCTCCAACACCGGAAGGCTAGCCCTTGGGGACTGGGGTGATATCCCCCCGTTGTTTATCCAACAACGATAGGACTGTGGTATCCTTTCCCCTCTTGGGTGTCTCCGTGATGTGACCACTATCATGGCCAAGTTGGCACAAGTTTTGTTTAGGAGATGGTTCAGCTCTAAGATGTTTGATCTACATAAGGCTTCTATATATGATGGCAACTTCTTCTCTAAAGCGTCGGTCCAGCTGGACCCTAGCACGACGACTTCCCGACCGCATGGTGCAATGTCAGCCTGGCTTCGTGAAGCTTGAGTTTGTTTGCTTCCGTGATAACCTAATTGTAATTTGCTTGTTTTCTTAAATATATTCTATCGTCCAAAGTTTTAATATAATGCATATCTTTATCCTTATTTGAAAAAAAAACCCAGAAATGCAAGGACAAGACGGAGTATTAAACTCCAACTTTACCTATGAAGGAAATACATTATTTTAGGAATGTAGCACGGTCTTGAAAGGCGATTATTCCTCTCCATAACGACCTACGAGGTGGGCCATCACATCGATCACCAGACGAAGGTCTAGAGCCAGCCTCTCCTCCATATAAATACTGGTTTACCCCATCCGAACCATCGCCGTATTCTAATCCATTCCTCGGTCGCAACAGATTCCCGAACCTAAACTATCTACCTCAGGAGTCAGGCCTGCGACTCGATCAGTCAGGGGCCATCTTGAGCCACACAAGCTTCTCTTGATTCTCGAACCGATCGTCGCACGCCGGCGGCCGTCCTCCCTCCCACTGCCGGCCTGCACATAACAACTGTCAGCCAAAGATCCACACGGCGTACGTTTTAAATAGATCGCAGCTGTAGCTTTGGTGCCACCGCGCTCTCCTTGTTCCTTTTGCGTTGTCGTCGTCGATGGAGAAGGCCATGGACTCCTACAACAAGGGGTGTGGCGCCGGCGAGGTCAGGAGGATCAACGTGGTGTATTTCCTCAGCCGCGGCGGCAGGACGGACCACCCCCACCTCTTCCGCGTCAACCACCTCCACCGCTCCGGCGTGCGCCTCCGGGGTACGTACCCACTGCCTCCTCCTCTTCTTCTTCTGGTTCGACAGATGCATCGATCCATTTTCCATGCAGCTAACGGCAATGGCGTGTCGCCGTCGATTATAATTCAGATGTGAAGAGGTGGCTCTCGGAGGTCCGCGGCAAGGACATGCCGGAGAACTTCTCCTGGGCTTACAAAAGGTAATCAATTCCGTTAATTCTTGGGGCGCAATCATTCTGACTTTTTATTTCGGCAATGTTTTATATCCCATTGATTTGATTAGCTGTTTCCTTACACTGCTTCCGTGAATCGATTCTTGCCATTAATTAATAATCGCCTGTTGGAGTGCAGGAAGTACAAGGCCGGGTACGTATGGCAGGACCTAATGGACGATGACCTTATCACGCCCATCTCCGACAACGAGTACGTGCTCAAGGGCTGCGACGTGCGAGGAACCCCTCCTCCCTCTCCGTGCGCCGGCGCGCCAAAGCCTTCTTCCTTGGCAGACGAGAAGAAGCTGCACGGTAAGGAAGAGAAGGGCCGGAAGCAGGTCGAGGAGGAGCTGCAGGTGGCGCCAGACTCCGACGGGAGCTCCCCGAAGCCGCCGCCGCCGATCGACCAGGACTCGCCGAGCAGCGAGGGCGAGGCGGCGCATTTCAGGATCGTCTTGCCGCTGGACCTCCAGGAGCGAAAGCGGCGGCAGCAGGAAGCCGCGAGGCGTGCAGCCATCGATCAGCAGGCGTTGGTGGTGCGGGCGGCGGCGCCGGGCGGCAGGAAGCAGCAGCCGGCTGTGGGGAGGGCGCGGAGGATGCGCGTGGCGCGGGTGCTCCACAGCATCCTGACGTGCGGCGCGGCCGACTCCGTGGACGCCGCCGCGCTCCAGCCCGTCGCGCTGCCTCGGGCGAGAGGTGGCTCAGACGACGACGAGGAGTGGCGGGACACGACGCCCGTGTGCCCCGGCATGGACGGCTGCGGCATCCAGTGAGTGCAGTTTTGGATTCGATTTAACCAAACGATGTACTGTACAATTTTGTTACTGATTCTGGACGTTGGCAGCATGAACAGGAAGGTGAGGCTGCGGCGAGGCGGGAAAGACAAGGCGAAGCCGGAGGGAGGGAAGCGTCCCGGCGCCGTCGCGGCGGCGCACAAGCCGGCGAGCCTGCCGCTCTGCTCGTAAGCGCTACTCCTTCCTCTTCCGTTGGTCGTAGGGTAGACTCGCCCGATGATCTGTTCTCTCGACGACTGACCGGGTCGTGTGCACGTCGGTTAAGTTCGGTGCGGTCGTTCTGTCTTGGATTGGGCCTGGTACGGTTTTTCTTTTTCTTGTGAGATGCGGGCCTGGTACGGCTTGGTACTTGTGCAGTGTTCGCCTGCGACGGCCATGACAAGGGAAAAAATGAGTGGACTTGGTCTTTTTTTTTTGAGAATTATTAGTGGACTTGGTCATTAAGGTTAGCCCGTCGGATTTCGTGTGGGCCCTTTTGTCCTTCTTGGGCCAGCCTCAAAAGCTCGCATAGCTAGGCCTAAACGGAACACCTTTCTGGTTTAGGTAGGCTGGCCACACACTAGCCCGAGACAGAGTCCAAACTACTAACTTCGAAAGGCGTGGTCCAGGCGAACGAAACGTTGAGCCCGAATTTGTACAGCCCGCAGGGCCACTTGATGTATTCCTGTCACGATCGTTAGCTTCCAAGAAATTAGTTTCTTTTTCAGTTCAAAAGATTTATTTTGCGAGTAAATTAATTTTTGAACGCTGATGGTAAGACTGGGGGTACTGACCACGTGCAACGATCTTAACCACTTTCAGGCAGTGTGGGAAGGAGTTCAAGCCGCAGGATTTGCACTTGCACATGCAGTCATGCAGGGGCTTCAGGGCGCGGATGAGGAGCAGCACCGGTACCCGTGGCATGGACAAGAACCACATGAGGAGCGCCAGAACCGACAATTCCTCCCCGGAGAGGCCATCCACCGGGCTCCTCCTCACTCATTAGTGATGTGATGTGATCGATGTTGGAAGATATAACTGTGAATATGTAGGTGTGTGCGAATGATTTTGGAATTGTTTAGGTCGGCGTTTATACAACAGTTTGAAGCCGAGTGCATCTTTCTTGCATCTATGTGTGTGAGTGCAATGTTGATGGCAAGCTCGTGCTCTAGTCCACAAGCACAAACTAAGCTCATGCCTCTCCCCTACAACCATTTAACACAGTGGTGGAGCTTGGCCAAATTCTTGGAGGGGCAAATGGACTTGGGGGACGGCGATAGCAAGATTTGGGCTAATTTTCACTAGTTACATAGGCTATATATTAAGGATACTCAAAGAAAAACTCCTAGGATGGAGGGCGACAACCCAGGTTGACCTTTACTGCTCCACCACCGATCTGACAATCGCAAGACTATATCTCGCACGACTGTCTCTTCCGTCTCGCTGAAGGATTCCCCCCCACATGTAGCTGTGTTTTTCCCTTTTTTTGTTGCTTAACTGGTTTTCTTCGTTTTTTTTGTTTCCTTGTTTTTTCACTGGGTTTTTAGTTTATTTCTTGGTTTTCATTTTTTTCTCTTTTTGCAGATGTTTTCTTTGCTTCTTTCTTGGTTTTCATTTCGTGTTTTTCTTCGGTTTTGTTCGCTTTTTGTGTTTCCTTGTCGGGTTTCACTGGTTTTTTTAACACATGTCTACTTTTCTTCAGTACACAATATACATTTTCAGTGTGCATGTGAAACATTGTTTTGTACACGTTGAACATTCTTCAAATACATGATGCACATATTTCTTTTAATACATGGTTTGAACGCTTTTTGAATACATGATAAAAAAAATCAAATACATAAGTCCCCGTTTTTCATATACATCATGTATATTTTTAGTACATGTTTAACAATTCTCAAATACATTATTAACATATTTTTAAATATATGTTTTGATGCCTATTTCCTTTTTCATACACATTATACATTTTTGGTATACACGTAAAACATTGATAACATACATTTAATATTTTTCAAATACATGATTAATAATTTTTATGTCAATTTTTTCATACATGTTGTACATTTTTCTTATGCATCAGGAACATCTTCTATATATACGGTTAACATTTTCAAATGCATGATTAACATTTTTTAGTATATACTTCTGATGTCTGCTTGTTTCCGTACACCTTGTACATTATTTATACATCAGACACATTTTTATATACACGTATAACCTCATGTAAATACATGATTAATATTTTTTCATATGTATGTGTTGATATCTACTTTTCTTAAATGCATGCTTAACATTTTTTCAATCATAATTGTTTGAACACTGTTGTTTGAATATGTGTTGAACATTTTCCAAATACGTCTTGAAACTTTTTTTCAAATGCTATAAACATTTTTTAGAAGTTGCACCAACATTTTTAACACTGCACATACTTCTTTTTTTCAAACTTAAGATTTTTTTTAATATGTCATGGGTAATTTCCCCTCTTCCTTGAGTGTTGGATGGACATGCTAGTGTTGGCACAACTTGTGGACGTCACTACTTGTGGTCTCACCCTCTCGGTTGCTACAATGGTAACTTAGAGCATCTTCAATAGATGGTCCAAAATTTGGCGGTCCAAAATCGGAGATGTAAAATTTGGACTGTCAAAAAGTGCGTTTTGGAGCTCCGAAAAAAGCTTAACTCCAACAGATGGTCCAAAAGAGCAACTCCAATAGATGGTCCAAAATGAAGATGTAAATTTCTTAAAACGACAAACTACTAGTCCATTCAACATAGTTCAAACATCAAATTCAACATAGTTTCATACATGAACTTCAACTACTACATATTCAAACTACTAGATAAACTACTCCTCATCGTCGGAGCTGCGGAACTGCGCCCATAACTCCTCCTTCTCCGGGTCGTCGCACCCCTCCTCCTCCTCCTCCGAGAAGTCTGCCCAGTCCTCCTCGGAAGAGGACTCGATGGGGATCACCGTCGAGGGACCGGCCTCGTCCTCCTTCTTCGCCCCCTTCTTCTTCTGCTCCGCCTCATGCTTCCAGTAGTACTCCAGCTCAGCCTGGACGTACTCCGGATGCTCCCGAGCAAACCTCGCCATCGCCTCCTCGTCGGTCTCGCCGGCACTGACGACAACCGAGGCTTCTTCGTCGTCTTCTTCTTCGTCGGGATCTCCTTCATCTTGATGCCCTGCGGCACAAGCATCTCCGCTTCCGCCCGACTCTCGATCTCTGGGAAGTTGAGGTGCTCCCGAGGCCTCTCGGCACGCCACACCGCCACGTCGTAGGCACGCGCGGTCTCATGGGCGGAGGGGTACGTGCCGATCCACCAATGCCTCCCGGCGTCGGAGAACTCCACTCCGAAGTTACCGGAGGGCTTCTGCCTCATGCCGAAGAAGCCCGACTTGCCCTTCGACGTCTTCTTCGGCGCCACGGAGAGCGGTGAGTGTTGGGGAACGTAGTAATTTCAAAAAAATTCCTACGCACACGCAAGATCATGGTGATGCATCGCAACAAGAGGGGAGAGTGTGTCGACGTACCCTCGTAGACCGAAAGTGGAAGCGTTAGCACAACGTGGTTGATGTATTCGTATGTCTTCACGATCCGACCGATCAAGTACTGAACGCACGACACCTCCGAGTTCAGCACACGTTCAACTCGATGACGTCCCTCGAACTCCGATCCAGCCGAGCTTTGAGGGAGAGTTCCGTCAGCACGACGGCGTCGTGACGATGATGATGTTCTACCGCCGCAGGGCTTCGCCTAAGCACCGCTATGATATGACCGAGGTGGATTATGGTGGAGGGGGGCACCGCACACGGCTAAGAGATCCAAGGGATCAATTGTTGTGTCTATGGGGTGCCCCCCTCCTCCGTATATAAAGGGGGGGAGGAGGAGAGGGTCGGCCTAGGGGAGAGGCGTGCCCAAGGGGGGCAATCCTACTCCAAGTAGGTTTGCCCCCCCCTTTCCTATTCCAAGTAGGAGAAGGGGGAAGGAGGAGGTGGAGAGAAGGAAGGAGAAGGGGGGCCGCCGCCCCCTTCCCTTTCCCAATTCGGATTGGGGCAAGGGGGGGCGCGCGCCACCTCCTGGCCTCCCTCTCTCCTTTCCACTAAGGACCATAAGGCCCAATAGCTTCCCGGGGGGGGAGGGTTCCGGTAACCCCCGGTACTCTGATAAATGTCCGAAACCTCCCGGAACCATTCCGGTGTACAAACATAGTCGTCCAATACAACAATATTTACGTCTCAACCATTTCGAGACTCCTCGTCATGTCTGTGATCACATCCGGGACTCCTAACTACCTTCGGTACATCAAAACACATAAACTCATAATATAACAGTCATCGAACTTTAAGCGTGCGGACCCTACGGGTTCGAGAACTATGTAGACATGACCGAGACACGTCTCCGGTCAATAACCAATAGCGGAACCTGGATGCTCATATTGGCTCCCACATATTCTATGAAGATCTTTATCGGTCAAACCGCATAAAAACATACGTTGTTCCCTTTGTCATCGGTATGTTACTTGCCCGAGATTCGATCATCGGTATCTCAATACCTAGTTCAATCACGTTACCGGCAAGTCTCTTTACTCGTTTCGTAATACATCATCCCGCAACTAACTCATTAGTTGCAATGCTTGCAAGGCTTAAGTGATGTGCATTACCGAGTGGGCCCAGAGATACCTCTCTGACAATCGGAGTGACAAATCCTAATCTCGAAATACGCCAACCCAACAAGTACCTTCGGAGACACCTGTAGAGCACCTTTATAATCACCCAGTTACGTTGTGACGTTTGGTAGCACACAAAGTGTTCCTCCGGTAAACGGGAGTTGCATAATCTCATAGTCATAGGAACATGTATAAGTCATCAAGAAAGCAATAGCAACATACTAAACGATCAAGTGCTAAGCTAACGGAATGGGTCAAGTCAATCACATCATTCTCCTAATGATGTGATCCCGTTAATCAAATGACAACTCATGTCTATGGTTAGGAAACATAACCATCTTCGATTAACGAGCTAGTCAAGTAGAGGCATACTAGTGACACTCTGTTTGTCTATGTATTCACACATGTATTATGTTTCCGGTTAATACAATTCTAGCATGAATAATAAACATTTATCATGATATATAAGGAAATAAATAATAACTTTATTATTGCCTCTAGGGCATATTTCCTTCAGTCTCCCACTTGCACTAGAGTCAATAATCTAGATTACATAGTAATGATTCTAACACCGATGGAGTCTTGGTGCTGATCATGTTTTTCTCGTGGAAGAGGCTTAGTCAACGGGTCTGCAACATTCAGATCCGTATGTATCTTGCAAATCTCTATATCTCCCACCTGGACTTGATCCCGAATGGAGTTGAAGCGTCTCTTGATGTGCTTGGTTCTCTTGTGAAATCTAGATTCCTTTGCCAAAGCAATTGCACCAGTATTGTCACAAAACATTTTCATTGGACCCGATGCACTAGGTATGACACCTAGATCGGATATGAACTCCTTCATCCAGACTCCTTCATTTGCTGCTTCCGAAGCAGCTACGTACTCTTCTTCACATGTAGATCCCGCTACGACGCTTTGTTTAGAACTGCACCAACTGACAGATCCACCGTTTAATATAAACACGTATCCGGTTTGCGATTTAGAATCGTCCGGATCAGTGTCAAAGCTTGCATCTACGTAACCATTTACGACGAGCTCTTTGTCACCTCCATAAACGAGAAACATATCCTTAGTCCTTCTCAAGTATTTCAGGATGTTCTTGACCGCTGTCCAGTGATCCTCTCCTGGATTACTTTGGTACCTCCCTACTAAACTAATAGCAAGGCACACATCAGGTCTGGTACACAACATTGCATACATGATAGAGCCTATGGCTGAAGCATAGGGAATATCTTTCATTTTCTCTCTAGCTTCTGCAGTGGTCGGGCATTGAGTCTTACTCAACTTCACACCTTGTAACACAGGCAAGAACCCTTTCTTTGCTTGATCCATTTTGAACTTCTTCAAAACTTTGTCAAGGTATGTGCTTTGTGAAAGTCCAATTAAGCGTCTTGATCTATCTCTATAGATCTTGATGCCCAATATATAAGCAGCTTCACCGAGGTCCTTCATTGAAAAACTCTTATTCAAATATACTTTTATGCTATCCAGAAATTCTATATCATTTCCAATCAACAATATGTCATCCACATATAATATCAGAAATGCTACAGAGCTCCCACTCACTTTCTTGTAAATACAGGCTTAATTTCTCCAAAAGTCTGTATAAAACCATATGCTTTGACCACAATATCAAAATGTTTATTCCAACTCCGAGAGGCTTGCACCAGTCCATAAATGGATCGATGGAGCTTGCACACTTTGTTAGTTCCCTTTGGATCGACAAAACCTTCCGGTTGCATCATATACAACTCTTCTTCCAGAAATCCATTCAGGAATGCAGTTTTGACATCCATTTGCCAAATTTCATAATCATAAAATGCGGCAATTGCTAACATGATTCGGACAGACTTAAGCATCGCTACGGGTGAGAAGGTCTCATCGTAGTCAATCCCTTGAACTTGTCGAAAACCTTTTGCAACAAGTCGAGCTTTATAGACAGTAACATTACCGTCGGCGTCATCTTCTTCTTGAAGATCCATTTATTCTCGATGGCTTGCCGATCATCGGGCAAGTCAACCAAAGTCCATACTTTGTTCTCATACATGGATCCCATCTCAGATTTCATGGCCTCAAGCCATTTTGCGGAATCTGGGCTCACCATCGCTTCTTCATAGTTTGTAGGTTCGTCATGATCTAGTAACATAACCTCCAGAACAGGATTACCATACCGCTCTGGTGCGGATCTTACTCTGGTTGACCTATGAGGTTCAGTAATAACTTGATCTGAAGTTTCATGATCATCATCATTAACTTCCTCACTAATTGGTGTAGACGTTACAGGAACCGGTTTCTGTGATGAACTATTTTCCAATAAGGGAGCAGGTACTGTTACTTCATCAAGTTCTACTTTCCTCCCGCTCACTTCTTTCGAGAGAAATCCCTTCTCTAGAAAGGATCCATTCTTTGCAATGAATGTCTTGCCTTCCGATCTGTGATAGAAGGTGTACCCAACAGTTTCCTTTGGGTATCCTATGAAGACACATTTCTCCGATTTGGGTTCGAGCTTATCAGGTTGAAGCTTTTTCACATGAGCATCGCAGCCCCAAACTTTAAGAAACGACAACTTTGGTTTCTTGCCAAACCACAGTTCATAAGGTGCCCTATTTAACGTGAATGCGGCCGTCTCTAAAGCATAACCCCAAAATGATAGCGGTAAATCACTAAGAGACATCATAGATCGCACCATATCTAGTAAAGTACGATTACGACATTCAGACACACCATTACGCTGTGGTGTTCCGGGTGGCGTGAGTTGCGAAACTATTCTGCATTGTTTCAAATGTAGACCAAACTCATAACTCAAATATTCTCCTCCACGATCAGATCGTAGAAACTTTATTTTCTTGTTACGATGATTTTCAACTTCACTCTGAAATTCTTTGAACTTTTCAAATGTTTCAGACTTATGTTTCATTAAGTAGATATACCCATATCTGCTTAAATCATCAGTGAAGGTGAGAAAATAATGATACCCGCCGCGAGCCTCAACATTCATTAGACCACATACATCAGTATGTATGATCTCCAACAAATCAGTTGCTCGCTCCATAGTTCCGGAGAACGGCGTTTTAGTCATCTTGCCCATGAGGCATGGTTCGCAAGTACCAAGTGATTCATAATCAAGTGATTCCAAAAGTCCATCAGTATGGAGTTTCTTCATGCGCTTTACACCAATATGACCCAAACGGCAGTGCCACAAATAAGTTGCACTATCATTATCAACTCTGCATCTTTTGGCTTCAACATTATGAATATGTGTATCACTACTATCGAGATTCATCAAAAATAGACCACTCTTCAAGGGTGCATGACCATAAAAGATATTAATCATATAAATAGAACAACCATTATTCTCTGATTTAAATGAATAACCGTCTCGCATCAAACAAGATCCAGATATAATGTTCATGCTCAACGCTGGCACCAAATAACAATTATTTAGGTCTAAAACTAATCCCGAAGGTAGATGTAGAGGTAGCGTGCCGACGGTGATCACATCGACTTTGGAACCATTTCCCACGCGCATCGTCATCTCATCCTTAGCCAGTGTCCGCTTAATCTGTAGTCCCTGTTTCGAGTTGCAAATATTAGCAACAGAACCAGTATCAAATACCCAGGTGCTACTGCGAGCTCTGGTAAGGTACACATCAATAACATGTATATCACATATACCTTTTTCACCTTGACATCCTTCTTATCCGCCAAATACTTGGGGCAGTTCCGCTTCTAGTGACCAGTTTGCTTGCAGTAGAAGCACTCAGTCTCAGGCTTAGGTCCAGACTTGGGTTTCTTCTCCTGAGCAGCAACTTGTTTGCTGTTCTTCTTGAAGTTCCCCTTCTTCTTCCCTTTGCCCTTTTTCTTGAAACTGGTGGTCTTATTGACCATCAACACCTGATGCTCTTTCTTGATTTCTACCTCCGCAGCCTTTAGCATTGCGAAGAGCTTGGGAATCGTCTTATCCATCCCTTGCATGTTATAGTTCATCAGGAAGCTCTTGTAGCTTGGTGGCAGTGATTGAAGAATTCTGTCAATGACGCTATCATCCGGAAGATTAACTCCCAGTTGAATCAAGTGATTGTTATACCCAGACATTCTGAGTATATGCTCACTAACAGAACTATTCTCTTCCATCTTGCAGCTGTAGAACTTATTGGAGACTTCATATCTCTCAATCGGGGCATTTGCTTGAAATATTAACTTCAACTCCTGGAACATCTCATATCCTCCATGACGTTCAAAACGTCGTTGAAGTCCCGATTCTAAGCCGTAAAGCATGGCACACTGAACTATCGAGTAGTCATTAGCTTTGCTCTGTCAGACGTTCATAACATATGGTGTTGCTCCTGCAGCAGGTTTGGCACCTAGCGGTGCTTCTAGGACGTAATTCTTCTGTGCAGCAATGAGGATAATCCTCAAGTTACGGACCCAGTCCGTGTAATTGCTACCATCATCTTTCAACTTTGCTTTCTCAAGGAACGCATTAAAATTCAACGGAACAACAACACGAGCCATCTATCTACAACAAACATAGACATGCAAAATACTATCATGTGTTCATGATAAATTTAAATTCAATTAATCATATTACTTAAGAACTCCCACTTAGATAGACATCCCTCTAATCATCTAAGTGATCACGTGATCCAAATCAACTAAACCATAACCGATCATCATGTGAAATGGAGTAGTTTTCCATCTCCATTTAATCAATGCAATCAATATAAGTGATATGATATGGCCATTATCATCTTGTGCTTGTGATCTCCATCTCCGAAGCACCGTCATGATCACCATCGTCACCGGCGCGACACCTTGATCTCCATCGTAGCATCGTTGTCGTCTCGCCAACTATTGCTTCTACGACTATCGCTACCGCTTAGTGATAAAGTAAAAACAATTATAGGGCGATTGCATTGCATACAATAAAGCGACAACCATATGGCTCCTGCCAGTTGCCGATAACTCGGTTACAAAACATGACCATCTCATACAATAAAATATAGCATCATGCCTTGACCATATCACATCACAACATGCCCTGCAAAAACAAGTTAGACGTCCTCTACTTTGTTGTTGCAAGTTTTACGTGGCTGCTACGGGCTGAGCAAGAACCGTTCTTACCTACGCATCAAAACCACAACGATAGTTCGTCAAGTTAGTGTTGTTTTAACCTTCTCAAGGACCGGGCGTAGCCACACTCGGTTCAACTAAAGTTGGAGAAACTGATACCCGCCAGCCACCTGTGTGCAAAGCACGTCGGTAGAACCAGTCTCGTGTAAGCGTACGCATAATGTCGGTCCGGGCCGCTTCATCCAACAATACCGGCGAACCAAAGTGTGACATGCTGGTAAGCAGTATGACTTGTATCGCCCACAACTCACTTGTGTTCTACTCGTGCATATAACATCAACGCATAAAACCTGGCTCGGATGCCACTGTTGGGGAACGTAGTAATTTCAAAAAAAAATCCTACGCACACGCAAGATCATGGTGATGCATAGCAACGAGAGGGGAGAGTGTGTCCACGTACCCTCGTAGACCGAAAGCGGAAGCGTTAGCACAACGCGGTTGATGTAGTCGTACGTCTTCACGATCCTCGAACTCCGATCCAGCCGAGCTTTGAGGGAGAGTTCCGTCAGCACGACGACGTGGTGACGATGATGATGTTCTACCATCGCAGGGCTTCGCCTAAGCACCGCTATGATATGACCGAGGTGGATTATGGTGGAGGGGGGCACCGCACACGGCTAAGAGATCCAAGGGATCAAGTATTGTGTCTATGGGGTGCCCCCTCCTCCGTATATAAAGGGGGGGAGGAGGAGAGGGTCGGCCTAGGGGAGAGACGCGCCCAAGGGGGGGCAATCCTACTCCAAGTAGGTTTGGCCCCCCTTTCCTATTCCAAGTAGGAGAAGGGGGAAGGAGGAGGTGGAGAGAAGGAAGGAGAAGGGTGGCCGCCGCCCCCTTCCCTTTCCCAATTCGGATTGGGGCAAGGGGGCCGCGCACCACCTCCTGGCCTCCCTCTCTCCTTTCCACTAAGGCCCAATAGCTTCGGGGGGGGGGGGGGGGGGGTTCCGGTAACCCCCGGTACTCCGATAAATGTCTGAAACCTCCCGGAACCATTCCGGTGTCCCAACATAGTCGTCCAATATATCAATCTTTACGTCTCGACCATTTCGAGACTCCTCGTCATGTCCGTGATCACATCCGGGACTCCGAACTACCTTCGGTACATCAAAACACATAAACTCATAATATAACCGTCATCGAACTTTAAGCGTGCGGACCCTACGGGTTCGAGAACTATGTAGACATGACCGAGACACGTCTCCAGTCAATAACCAATAGCAGAACCTGGATGCTCATATTGGCTCCCACTTATTCTACGAAGATCTTTATCGGTCAAACCGCATAACAACATACGTTGTTCCCTTTGTCATCGGTATGTTACTTGCCCGAGATTCGATCGTCGGTATCTCAATACCTAGTTCAATCTCGTTACCGGCAAGTCTCTTTACTCGTTTCGTAATACATCATCCCGCAACTAACTCATTAGTTGCAATGCTTGCAAGGCTTAGGTGATGTGCATTACCGAGTGGGCCCAGAGATACCTCTCCGACAATCGGAGTGACAAATCCTAATCTCGAAATATGCCAACCCAACAAGTACCTTCGGAGACACCTGTAGAGCACCTTTATAATCACCCAGTTACGTTGTGACGTTTGGTAGCACACAAAGTGTTCCTCCGGTAAACGGGAGTTGCATAATCTCATAGTCATAGGAACATGTATAAGTCATGAAGAAAGCAATAGCAACATACTAAACGATCAAGTGCTAAGCTAACGGAATGGGTCAAGTCAATCACATCATTCTCCTAATGATGTGATCCCGTCAATCAAATGACAACTCATGTCTATGGTTAGGAAACATAACATCTTCGATTAACGAGCTAGTCAAGTAGAGGCATACTAGTGACACTCTGTTTGTCTATGTATTCACACATGTATTATGTTTCCGGTTAATACAATTCTAGCATGAATAATAAACATTTATCATGATATATAAGGAAATAAATAATAACTTTATTATTGCCTCTAGGGCATATTTCCTTCAGTGAGAGCATTGGAGCGGCGGCGGCATGCGGCCGGGGCGGTGGAGGACGGAGCCGAGCGGGGCTGAGCTGAGGGGTGGTGGCGGACGAAGCCGGGCGGGCCGGTGGCGGACGGAGCCGGGCGGGGCGGAGTTGCGGGGCAGCGGCAGCGTGCGGGGCGGTGGCGGACGGAGCCGGGGCGGGTGGGAGCTATGGCGGGCGGAGCTGCGGCGGACGGGGCGGTGCCGCACGGGGTGGTGGCATGCGCTGCGGCCGCGGCCGGATCCGCGGCGGGCGGGGCGGCGTGGAAACAGCGGGGGGGGGGGGGGGGAGCGGATCTGATGCGGGCGGCAGGGTGTGGCGGCGGCGGGGCGGCGGCGGACGGGCGGGAGGTCGCGGGCGGGCGGGCGGAAATGGAAAAGAGCTGGCGGTTGGGCGTTCGCGGGCGGCGGCTGGTTTTGGACCACGAGGTGTTGTATTTTACATCACGAGGAAGTCGCGGTCCAATCTTTTTTACATATGGACCATCTGTTGAAACTGTATTTTTGGACTCAGACGGTTCAAAAGTTAGTTACTTTTACATTTGAACCATCTATTGAAGATGCTCTTAATTATGCTTGTGTGTGTCTATTTTGAAGTTTGCTCCTTGTTGTCTCCTAGTATGATGTGCTGCCTCGACCGGATCCCTCTCTAAAGCTAGTGGTGCCGTGTACGTGCTTATGACATCACCTATGTTGCAACAACGGCCTCCTTGATTCATCTGATGTACAGCAAGGTGATCTTTGCATGGTGTTGTATCTTTGTACTCCCTCCGTTCCAAAATAAATGACCTAACTTTATACTAACTTTGTACTAAAGTTAGTATAAAATTGGACCATCTATTTTAGAATGGAGGGAGTATGTATTTTTTCTATGTTCTTCCTTTAGCAAGATGTATTGCCCCAAGGTTGTTAAGGTATTCGATCTGGTTTCCCTCGTAAACTCGATCATGATTTTTGACCCAATTTTCAGACAAGCCAGCTCAACCCCCCCCCCCCCCCCCCCCCCCCTATTTAGAAAACAACCATTGACTAAAAAGAGGTAGTACACATACTGAAGCAGCGAAAAGGAAAATTAGTAATAACCATACCTAAGCATCTGGCACTTATCAACATTGTGTAAACTTTAGTTGTAACTTATTTGCTAACAAGCTTTGCCGCCAACTCTTGGATGATTAGGAAAATCGAACAGAGGGAGGTGCGTTGTAAACTAAAAAAATATGCGCGCCAAAGAGATTTTCAAGCACTGGCGGAGCTTTGTGAGGGCAAAAACGTGCCATGGCCCGCCCAACCCCTAGGGTAAACATGCATGTAGTAGTATATACACCCCTAATAAAAGTAGTAGTACATATATACAAGTGGCCAAGCCCACGGCTGCCTAGCTTGCCTGAAACCTCGTCACGAACTCACGATTCCGTTGCTCGATGCCTCACTCGATTTCTCTTCCTATCCAACATGGTAGCGACGCTAGGGCACGGGCCACGCGTACAGCCGCAGGGAGGGCCAGAGAGGTGGCGCGGAGCCGCGGAGGTTGAGCCGCCGGTGGCACCGACACATCGTAGCAGCGCCGAGCGATGCAGAGGCCTGAGAGCATTTCCAACAGCCGCCCAACGCATGATGCGCTAAAAACTTCTTTGCAGCGCGGCGGGTGATTGTTCTCTGACTATAGTGTCAAAAAAGCTCCTGTCTGCTAGGACTACGTCGGTATTTTCCCAAAGAGGAAGGGATGATGCAGCACAGCGACCGTAGGCATTTCCCTCAGTGTAGAAATCAAGGTTATCGAAACCGTAGGAGAATCAAGCAACACAACATAAACAACACCTGTACACAAATAACAACACCTCGCAACTCGACGTGTTAAAGGGCTTGTCAATCCCTTTCGGGTAACGATGCCAGAAATTGGTAATAGATTGAAATAATACATCGCAATTAAAATAAAGTCCAGCAAAATATTTTTGTATTTTTGGTTTAATAGATCTGAATAAAAATGCAAAGGAAAAGTAGATCGCAAGCAAATATATGAGAAAGAAGACCCGGGGGCCGTAGGTTTCACTAGTGGCTTCTCTCGAGAAAGATAGCAAACGCTGGGTAAACAAATTACTGTTAGGCAATTGATATAACTTCAAATAATTATGACGATATCCAGGCAATGATCATTACATAGGCATCGCGTCCAAGATTAGTAGACCGACTCCTGCCTGCATCTACTACTATTACTCCACACATCGACCGCTATCTAGCATGCATCTAGTGTATTAAGTTCATGGAAAAAGGAGTAATGCAATAAGGACGATGACATGATGTAGACAAGATCAGTTTATCTATTGCGTAGATATAGATCCCATCTTTTTATCCTTAGTAGCAACGATACATACGTGTTGTTTCCCTTTCTGTCACTTGGATCAAGCACCGTAAGATCGAACCCACTACCGGGCACCTCTTCCCATTGCGAGATAAATAGATCAAGTTGGCCAAACAAAACCCAAATATCGGAGAAGAAATACGAGGCTATAAGAGATCATGCATATAAGAGATCAAAGAAACTCAAATAACTTTCATGGATATAAAAAGATATAACTGATTATAAACTTGAAGTTCATCATATCCCAACAAACACACCGCAAAAAAGTTAATCATATGGATCTCCAAGAGACAATTGTATTGAGAATTCAGCGAGAGAGAAAGAGAGCCATCTAGCTACTAACTACGGATCCGAATGTCTACAAAGAACTACTCACACGTCATCGGAGAGGCACCAATGGAGGTGGTGAACCCCATCTGAGATGATGTCTAGATTGGATCTGGTGGTTCTGGACTCTGCGGCGGCTGGATGAATATTTCGTCGACTCCCCTAGGGTTTCTGGATTTTTGGGGTATTTATAGAGCAAAGAGGCGGTCCGGGGGGCATCCGAGGTGGGCACAACCCACCAGGGCGCGCCTGGGCCCCCTGGTGGGTTATCCCCTCCTCGGGACTCCCCCAGGTGCAACCAGGGCCCAACATCTTCCATCTGGTCCATAAAAAATCATCATAGAGTTTCGTGGCATTTGGACTTCGTCTGATATTGATTTCCTGCGATGTAAAAAAACATGAAAAAACAGCAATTGGCACTTGGCACTATGTCAATAGGTTAGTACCAAAAAATGATATAAAATGATTACAGAATATCCAAGATTGATAATAAAACAGCATGAAACAATCAAAAATTATAGATACGTTGGAGACGCATCAGCGGGCAGCGCTGGCTCCAGCAGCCGCGCTAAAATGCAGCGCGCGCGTAGCTCCAGCAACGCGTGGGACTCGCCGGCGCATGCCATATGTTGCATTTTGGACACAAAATGAATTTCAAACATTCAAAATGCAATGAACATGGCTTAATATAATTTCACACAAACAAGTTGATGAATAAAAGTTCATGCCCACAAGTTCAAATTCATGCCCATAAGTTCATCCAACCAAGTTCAAAATGCAAACCAAGTTCATGACACAAACGAAAGACACATCAACAATCAAGACTCGTCCTCATCTTCCTCCGATTCATCCGACTCCTCCGAAGACGATTCTTCCTCCTCCTCTTCATCATTGTCGCGCGCCGCATCACGTGAAGCTCGGACGGTGTAGGCAAGATCTTCAACGGCATCTTCATGGGAAGGTGTGTGAGGCACACCGGAAGACATTCCGACCATGGCGGGCGGAGGTGCACCCATGCCTCCGATGAGAGACGCAAAACTCATGCCTTCCATGCCAGCCATGGCGCCCGGAGGTGCTCCAAAGCCACCCATGCCTCCCATGGTCTCCATGGTAGCTCCAAAGCCACCCATGGCACCCATGACGCCCATGGTAGCTCCGAAGCCACCCATGCCTCCCATGCCGCCAAGGCCACCGCCACCCATGGCGTGAATCATGGATCTTTTTTGGATGAAGGCTTCTTCACGGGCAAGATTTACATACTCCTTTTGCGCCTCATCGAGGATAGATGTGTCCAAGAAGAACAAGTGCTTCTCCCAATCCAAAAATCTATATCGCTCCTCCATGCTTACCTTCCTCTCCTCCAAAGCCACCTTCCTCTCCTCGGCCGCCACCCTCCTCTCCTCGGCCGCCAACCTCCTCTCCTCGTCGCGGTATCTTGGTTCCTTGCCATTTTCCTCACCTCGTTGGCTTTTTTTCTTGCCTTCACAATAGCTTACATAGCATTTTTGAGCTCATCATCTCCTTTCCTCTTCTTCTTTTCTTTTGCGTCTTTCTTGGTTCCATCCAGTCGTTTTGGCTTCGAGTATGAAACTGAGTTGGGTGTGGGGCTTCTCTTGCCGTCATCACTTCATGCATCCTCCTCATCATCATCATCGAACTCAATTGTTCGCTTGCGTTTGTTGCTCAAATACAAATCATCTATATCATCACGCTTCTTCCATTTCTCATCATCCTTCAATACGTCATAGCAATGAGGCAAGGTAAATGGCCTTCCTTTCTTGATCTTCCCCTTCTTGGTCCTCTTCTCCTCTCCTTTGAACAAGTTTTGTGCAATATTGTACTACATGAAAACAAAACAAGTTAGCACTCAAACACCAACAACAAGCATGGTGAACATGGATGAAATGGCACTTACTCTATCGTCCTCATTAGTGCCACTTGGGTTCAACTTGTCAACCGCCTTTTGTGTGGCCGCCCATTTTTGACAATCCTTGTTGATTGTCGACCACCGAAAGCGAAGAGATCGATCGGAGCGGTCAATTCCACTAACGTTGCGAACATCAAAGTGTTCTTTCACCCGAAGCCAATAAGCATCTCTACTTTGATCACCTCCAACAGATGGATCCCTCGACACTTGCAACCAAGTATTGCATAGTAAGATGTCTTCAACGTTGGTGTAATTGCATGCTCTTCCTTTCGGTGCGTCTACAATGCCCTCACCATCCTCGTCCACCTCGAACTCATGGTCATTGAAATGCATGTCAGTGGTTCGAAACCAATGCGAATTATTGGAGGCAACACCCATAGTTGACATGTATGCATCATCGTTGAGACTACAAAGTATATAGAACAATGCAAATAAGCTATTTATATGTATGCATTCAAAAAATAACAACAACAAAAAATTTGGGGAAATTTTCTACCTTTGGGGCATTTCCTCGAACACATTTTGCGCGTCAGCCGCCGGCTCAACAAGTGAGCTCGCCGACGCTTCGGTAGCCGTCGCGCCCGTCACACGCCCTGCAAGCTTCTTCCTCGACGCCTTCGAGGTGCCGGAGCCGTCCGCTGCCTTGTTCTTCTTCGGCCGCGCTGCATTTGGGAGGTTCGAGGGGGGTGGGGCATGTGGCTTCATGGCGGGCGCCGGCACGACGCCACCCGCCGCCGAGGTCATCCGCGGCGGCATGAAGAGGCCGATGCTCGGAGGAGCCCCGACGGAGGCGAGGCCAAAGCTCCCCGCGCTAGGGTTTGCGGCGCCAGCGGTGGAGGGGTCGCGGCTGTAGGAAGGGGTGAGGGGGGTGCAGGCGCGGGCGTCCATCGGGTCAATTCGCCGGCGCCGACGTGTGCGGGGCGAAGGTGGCGCGTTGGAGAGAGTGCGGTGCGAGCCCTCGTGTGTGCCGCGCGCGGAAGCGGGCGCCTCAAATACACAGCGCGCGATGGCGATTCAGACCGCGCGCCCAACTCTATATGCTGCGCGCGCGGTTATTGCGCGCCCGCTGGAGCCCCTCTATCGATTGCGCGCATGCTAAAAAGGGCAAATTTGTGGCGCGACGCTTATTTAGGGCGGCTGTTGGAGATGCTCTGAGGGCGACCCATGCAGCGGCGGCATGCCCTAGGAGGCCACGACCTAGACGATGCTGCACACGCATCTCTCGGCCAGTACTAATTTTCCTATAAAATGTAGGCTATAGCACTCTGAAATTCAATAAATTGATAATACACATCTTAATTTGGTACTCCCTCCGTAAACTAATATAAAAGCATTTAGATACACTATTTTAGTGATCTAAACACTTTTATATTAATTTACGAAGGGAGTACTGGATAATTGTCATGGGCAGTAAAGCTAACCAATGAATAATTGATTTGGCTTTCAAGAGAAAAAGAGATAATACAATTACAAATGAAGTTTGGAAAGATTTTTCCGCAGTAGCTCCTAGTCCATTGCTTGAGTTGATTTTTTTCCTTTTTATGTTTTCTTTTAGTTTGACCCACCCAGGTTTTCCTTCGTAGCTCCGCCACTGTTTACGGGGCTAAGAATCGAAGTTATCTCAACTTATATGAGAGCTCTTAGGTTGAGGTCAACGTGGTATGAACGGGGAGGCGAGGATAGACCATGGAAAGGAACTGCAATTGCCAAGTGACAAGGTGGATAAGCGAGTGTTCTCTGAGTTCCGATGGTATCCATCATGTTCAAAATATGTATACAGAGTATTTAATTAGTAATTACTACTACCTGTGTTCACTAACTAATGTAAGATGTCGAATAGGCAAAACGTCTTACATTAATGGACAGATGGAGTATTTTATATTTTTGAAAAAACTAACGCCCACACGTGTGGGCGTTTGCACATCGTCCGTACGCCTCCATCATCACTCATTTTGTCACGTATGAACAGATGACATCAGCAGATTTTTTTTTGATTTTCGGCTTAAAAATGTTTTATCTCCTAATTAAAAAAACAAAAATCCGTTTTCATCATTAAATCCGTCTCGATGAGATCTTCAAAACTAGACCCCATGTTGATATGTTTTGACGAGATATTTTTTGCCCAAAAGTTGCCATGATGTTTACACTGTAGTTGCCATGATGCTTAAACTAAAGTTGTCATGTGGCAATTTTAGTTTGTAGATCATGGCAGTTTTAGTTTTTTTATGATGGCAGTTCCAGTACTTTGATCGTGAAAATATTTTTTTGTATGAACCATGGCAATTTTAAGTGCATGTATCATGACAATTTTAGTTTATGGTGCATGGCAAGTCTAGTTTCTTAATTCCCTGTTTTATAATATGTCAAAATTTACTTTTAAATGTAGAAGAAAATAGCTGAAACATATCATGGCAACTTCAGAATAAAATCATAGCAATTCATGTGCAATAGACACGGCAACTTTTAACCAAAAAAAATTTCGTCGAAATATATTGATATGAGATCTAGTTTCGAAGATCTCGTCGCGAGAGATTTAATGGTGAAAACGGATCTTCAATCAGATTTTTCATTTAAGAGATAAAACATTTTAAAAATAGAAAATCCGAAAAGATTTCCACATGCATGCATACGGTGACATGGCATAGTCTGTGTGTTACAGAGCGTGTGGACGGGTTTGGCTCCCACCGTACGTGTAGGCGTTAGCGTTGTCCTATATTTTTTACAATTAGAATTTCAGTATACCAACATAATTGTCATGCAACTTTTCTACTACATGGCAATGCTTCCCTGCCATGGCAACAGCAGTGCTCTTATAGATCTTTTTTTTTTGAGCAACCAACAGGAGTTCTGCTTTTTCACTAAGAAAAAAAAAATCGAAAACCTAGAGCCGAGACATGAACCATCGATGATAACTATAGGTACCAGTTGGCAGTTGCACATGGCAGGTGCCCAACCCAACAAAATAACAAATCAGAAGCAACAAACCACAACGACTAATCATTGCGCACCCTCGATCACATTCGGCGATCACAGCAAAGCCTAAAGAACTGTCCACTCGCACAGCCTGGGAAAGACCGACAGACCGAAAGCAGGGGCTCCAGCCAATGATCCTCCTTTTCATGGCTAGCCTTCCACAGCACAGCACAGCAAAGCACCTCCGATGGCAGCTATATATACCCGACGTGTCCCGCTCTTCCTTCCTATCCCAAACCCACCCAACTCGCTACCTTGCTGTTCTTAGTGCTTAGACGTCTGTAATTCCCAGGCATCGATCAACCGAGAAGCTAGCTAGCGCAAATGGCGGCCACCCTCAAGCTCAGGATCCTCGCCGCCGCCGCCGTCGTGGCCTCGTCCGTGGTGGGCATGGCGATGGCTGCCGAGGCGCCGGCTCCCAGCCCGGACACCGGAGCCGCCACGACCACCCCGGCCTTCGCCGTCGGAACGCTCGTCGCCGCCGCCGTTGGGTACCTCTTCTGCTGAGCTGCGTCGACCGGCACTCTGTAGTCGTGTTCCCGCCTCTTATTTTTTGCGGGCGTCATGTGCCATGTATGTACGAATTATGTTATGATCGGTTGACGCGCGTATTGCGCGTTGGTACACAGCTACATACTATGAATTAATACATATCGTATTTATCTTCGTTCACTGCTAACATGATTATGTACTCTCTCCGATTTATATTATTTCTCGTTGCTTTTTAATATAACTTTATATTTATATGAAAGCAGCGACAATTAATTTGAATGGGAGTGAGTACCTATTTTGCTAAAACACTTTGGGCTGAGATCATATATACCTTGATGTGATGTTATCTAGATACTAGATCAAGTCGATGCGAAAGAACAGGAGAGAGGACAGCAATTGTCAAGTTTGAGGCCACGGAACGGCGACTATTTAGGACTCACTAGTAGAAAAAGGGCCTATTGTCCCGGTTCGTGAGGGCCTTCTGTCCCGGTTTGTGAACCGGGACTAAAAGGTCGTTACTAATGCCCTTGGCCTTTAGTTCCGGTTCTTACACGAATCGGGACAGAAGGTCCTCCACGTGGCCGCTGCGGCCAGCCCAGGACGGAGGGCCTTTGTTCACGGTTGGTGACACCAACCGGGACCAATAGGCATCCACGCGTCAGCATTTCAGGGGTTGTGGTTTTTGTTTTTTTTGAAGGGGGGGGGGTTTGGGGGTTTTGGGGGTTAATTTAGGTTGTTATTAGGTAGCTATTAGAGAGAAGTGTCCTCTCTTATATCTCCGTGCTTGGTTTACCAACGCTACGTACTGCTATGCCTAAACATGGCTTAGATTGAAGTGAAGGCAACATGTGGTGCATGTCGAAAGTAATACTAATCCTAACTTGATCAAGTTTGGATTGTACTACTTTCGACACGCACCACATGCATGTTGCCTTCACTTCAATCCAATCCATGTTCATTTCACCCGCTGATATATAATAACTCTTCATGCGCGCATCATGCATCATCATATATAATAACAAGTCCTACTAATCATCATCATACAACTTCTACTCGTTATTAATAACAAGTCATACGATCATCATCCTCACAGTCATCGAACCAACCCTACTTAATTGTTCTTAGCACATGATCATCAGTATTAGGTAGGACCGAAATACCCTCTTTAAGGTAAAATAGCATAAAACAATATAGACCCTGACTCTCCATTATGGAGAATGGAGATCATCCTGTCTCCAATTCTTGCACTTCGCTTCCTTTTGCTTCCAAGAACCTCCTTGCGACTGTCCATACATTTTTTCCATTCTTTGATTTGCATGTTTCCACTTCTTTTAGAAATCCGGTATGGATAGTTGAGATTCGTAGGATGACCTGGTTGTATATTCAAAACATCAAGCCTACCATTCTGATACATCAAATGAGGCACACAATCCTCTGGGATTATCTGTTGAAAAACATAGTAATAACTTCATAGTTAGCAATGATGTACTAGTTTTAGAACTATGCAAAATATGCACGGATGTCGTAATAGTAAGAAATCTTACCAGGGTATCTCCATAGTAGTTACCGTAGTTCAACACGTGCACTAGTGGCACATATTGACCATAATGCGGAGGAGTTTTACAATAGATATTGAACAATCAAAATAAGCTGTCAATGAAAATAAGCTGTCAACTATTTTGAAATGAACAATATAAATGAGCTAATTAACTATGTTTGAGAAACTCACATAGCGGTAGAATTGGAGGCGTATCAACAAGGACCCAAATATCCATATTGTCTTGCTCGATGTCAGGATCACCAAGATCCATGGTGACAAGCATACCCTCATCAAAACCATACATCTTGCAAAATGCTTCCCAATTTTTGCAACCAAAATGGGTTACTGTTTCAGAATTATACAGCTTTACTTCAAAATCTATATCATGATGGGTCCTTAGGTGAATTTTCTTTGTTTCCATACTTTCATGGTCTTCAAAACCCATCCTCTCCAAGACGTAGCATCTTGCATGGCATGGGATAAGCTAGCCGAATTGTAAAAGATGAAAAGTACACGTTGAAATAGTTGAAGTCGTGCTTAATTACGAAAAAATAACACTTGTCGTCGTTGCGTACCGTTTCAACATCGAAGGTCTCCTCCAGCTTAGTACTGAAGCGCCGATCTTCGTCCAGGTGAGGCCTGTCGCACTGACCTCGGTCGTCGTGGCACCAGTCGCACTCCCCCGGGAGACTTTCGTCGTCCGAGTACGACATTTCCTATGTTCATAATTCAAATATTAAACATCTACAATTAAATATATGTACTAAAAAACCTAAGTTAGATCATTATTATTCGTCACGGGTTGACTAACGGTTTGTCGAGTCTTTTCTTGAAAACTCTCAACTCACGTGGTGTATACATTCGACCGTTGGTGATGGTCGCTCCTCCCTTTGTCCCCGTGTGCATTACACCAAAATGTCTAGCACACGGGAACAAAGGAGAAGCGACCCCCACGACAACAGTCGGGATTCTTCGTCCTCTCATATATATATGGTGGAACTCTCCCTCACTGATTCCTCTCTGACATTTGCGACCGTCGGTGATAGTAGCTCCTCCTTTCGTTCTCGAGTGCATTACACCAAATTGTCTAGCACACGGGAACGAAGGAGAAGCTACCCCCACGACAACAGTCGGGATTCTTTGTCCTCTCATATATGGTGGAGACTCGACAGACTTACAGTCAACCCGAAATATCGTTTAATTATCTTTCTAAAAGAGGATTTGGCTGGTCTCACCTCGATGTCGGAGGGGGCGGTGACGGGGACGACGGCGGGGATGATGGAGGGGCCGGGGGCTCCTAGATTTCTGTGAAAACAAAAACCCTATAAGCTATCAACTAATCATAGTGCTCTCCAATTTTAGCATTCAAAGTAGGATCAGAGTAGTTTTCCACTTTGAGCATTCAATAAGCAAAATCAAATCACAAAATAAAGTAGTATTCAAATTAGGATGCATTCAATTATAAGCAAAACTACATCATCTCCATGCGTCCGTACATCGTCGAATATTATCACTAATACACCTCGAATACTATCATACATATAGCATCGCTAGTACAGCTAGAACAGTAGCGCCCGACGGGTATCGGCGCGGGCGGTGGACACCCAAAGGGACGGAACCATCACAGGATCATAGCTCCAGTGAGATCCCTGAAGAACCTGCCAGGTATTGTCGAACCTGCCCTCCAACGCAACCATGTAGCGACGGACGTGCTGGTCCTCCTCGCTGACACGGTGACGTACCACCTCCGCGGTGTCCTGAAGCCTCGGCACCGTCACTGGCCCACGCGAGCACCACCAAACAAGGATCGGGTCAACGACGGGCTGGTTCCTCACCAACCTACGCCCATCGGAAGGTAGCACCTCCCAAAACCAGCCCGGCGGAGCCCAGTCCCGGACATAGCCCCTCTGATCAAGCCGGCCTCCTCCGCCGAGTCGACGACGAGGATGCGGGATAGGCATCGTCGACGTCGATGCGGGAATAATTGCTTTAACTAAAAAACAAACTAGTTCTATTAATTTCCTTGCTAAAAATAAACTACTTCTATAGTAAAATAAACTAGTTTTGTTAAATCAACTAGTTCAACTACTAATTAAGCACTTACTATAAATAAAATAAAGTAGTTTTATTAATTAATCAACTAGTTCAACTACTAAGTACTTACTATAAATAAATAAAATAAAGTAGTTCTTACTAAAAATAAACTACTTCTATATATAGTAAAATTTAATAAAATAGTTCTATTAATTAATCAACTAGTTCAACTACTAAGTACTTACTATAAATATATAAAATAAAGTAGTTCTTACTAAAAATAAACTACTTCTATATATAGTAAAATTTAATAAAATAGTTTTATTAAATCAACTAGTTCAACTACTAAGCACTAACCTAAAATCGATATGTACTAATAATTAACCTCAATAAAAAATTAATAAAATATGAAAAAACTTATAGAAACAAAAAAATTGTATGAACATTATATTCATACATACATAGCCACATCCATTCATCATATAGCTACCACATACATATATACACATACATTATATATATGAAAAAAAATGCAATGAACAATAAAATAATACAAATTATATGAAAAAAACTAAACAGAGCCGTGGCGTGGCGGCGGCTCACATCGGGCGACGGAGGGCGACGGCGACCGCGGCGGGCCGGGGGCGGAGGGCGACGGTGACGTACGGGCGACGGCTCGGGGGTGCGCGGCGGAGGCCGACGGCGACGGCGGCGGGGGGTGGAGGACGACGGCGACGGGCGATGGCGTGGGCTCGGGGGCACGGGCGACGGCGACGGCGACGGGGCAGCCTGGCGGCGTAGATCGAGCTCGCGGCGTCGTCGGGCGGGGGGAAACTGGCGATGGAAATCTGAAAATTTCCTAAGTGCTGGCTTATATAGCAAAGGCTTTGGTCCTGGTTCAACGCACAAACCGGAATCAATGCCCACCCTTTAGTCCCGGTTGGTGGCACCAACCGGGACCAAAGGCCTCTTTTCACCAGCCCAAAGGGCGGGAAGCAGAGGGCTTTGGTCCCGGTTGGTGGCACCAACTGGGACTAAAGGGGAGCATTGGTTTCGGTTGGAGCCACCAACCGGGACTAATGTGCTGGCGCGGTGCGGTGGGAAGTTTAGTCCCACCTCGCTAGCTGAGAGAGCTCAACACCTGTTTATAAGCTGCGTTGCAGCTCAGGTGCTGATCTCCTCTCTAATATGCAGGCATTACATGCCTACCCTTGTCACTGCCATGTTGGGCCTATTGGGCCTGCTGGCCTGCATCCTGGCCCATGTGCAGATGGGTTTCTAGTCGTATGCGGGCCGTGTGGCCCATTAGGCGGCATTTTTTTTATTTTTTCCAATATTTTTTTGTTTTTTGAATTATTTATTTTCTTTTGATTTTTGCTTTATTTTTTATTCTTTTTGCTTTTAGCTCAGAATAATTATAAACTTTCTGTTACTCCATTAGTTTCCAAATTTGAATAGTCTAAATTTTAATTCTTTATGAAAATACTAGAGGTTTATAAAAGCTTTTTAGTTGATTCCTTTTGTTATTAGAGTTTATAAAAGCATATCAAATGAACTCTGAAAAGGTTGAAAGTTTGCATGGTATCATCATTTCATCCACATAGCCTGTTCAAGAAAGTTGAGAGGGTTACGACAAAAACTGGATGCACTTCGTGTACAAAACGGACAATCTCTTTCAAAGTATCAGGATTTCATCCGGAAACTCGTCTGTTACAAAGGGATTTCATTTTTTAATACTTATTTGAACTCCTGACTTTTTGTGTGTTCAAAATGCACCATTCAAAGCCACATCATCATTTTTCAATCCTTTCTGACTTCATTTGTTATTTTTCATGCATTTACTAATTATTTTGAGCTATAAGACCCTAAAATTGAAAAGCATTTCAAATGATCTGAAAAGGTTGAAAGTTGGCATGGTATCATCATTTCATCCACATAGCATGTGCAAGAAAGTTGAGAGGGTTACGGCAAAAACTGGATGCACTTCGTGTACAAAACGGACAATCTCTTTCAAAGTATCAGGATTTCATACGGAAACTCGTCTGTTACAAAGGGATTTCATTTTTTAATACTTATTTGAACTCCTGACTTTTTGTGTGTTCAAAATGCACCATTCAAAGCCACATCATCATTTTTCAATCCTTTCTGACTTCATTTGTTATTTTTCATGCATTTACTAATTATTTTGAGCTATAAGACCCTAAAATTGAAAAGCATTTCAAATGAACTCTGAAAAGGTTGAAAGTTGGCATGGTATCATCATTTCATCCACATAGCATGTGCAAGAAAGTTGAGAGGGTTACGGCAAAAACTGGATGCACTTCGTGTACAAAACGGACAATCTCTTTCAAAGTATCAGGATTTCATATGGAAACTCGTCTGTTACAAAGGGATTTCATTTTTTAATACTTATTTGAACTCCTGACTTTTTGTGTGTTCAAAATGCACCATTCAAAGCCACATCATCATTTTTCAATCCTTTCTGACTTCATTTGTTATTTTTCATGCATTTACTAATTATTTTGAGCTATAAGACCCTAAAATTGAAAAGCATTTCAAATGAACTCTGAAAAGGTTGAAAGTTGGCATGGTATCATCATTTCATCCACATAGCATGTGCAAGAAAGTTGAGAGGGTTACGGCAAAAACTGGATGCACTTCGTGTACAAAACGGACAATCTCTTTCAAAGTATCAGGATTTCATCCGGAAACTCGTCTGTTACAAAGGGATTTCATTTTTTAATACTTATTTGAACTCCTGACTTTTTGTGTGTTCAAAATGCACCATTCAAAGCCACATCATCATTTTTCAATCCTTTCCGACTTCATTTGTTATTTTTCATGCATTTACTAATTATTTTGAGCTATAAGACCCTAAAATTGAAAAGCATTTCAAATGAACTCTGAAAAGGTTGAAAGTTGGCATGGTATCATCATTTCATCCACATAGCATGTGCAAGAAAGTTGAGAGGGTTACGGCAAATACTGGATGCACTTCGTGTACAAAACGGACAATCTCTTTCAAAGTATCAGGATTTCATCCGGAAACTCGTCTGTTACAAAGGGATTTCATTTTTTAATACTTATTTGAACTCCTGACTTTTTGTGTGTTGAAAATGCACCATTCAAAGCCACATCATCATTTTTCAATCCTTTCTGACTTCATTTGTTATTTTTCATGCATTTACTAATTATTTTGAGCTATAAGGCCCTAAAATTGAAAAGCATTTCAAATGAACTCTGAAAAGGTTGAAAGTTGGCATGGTATCATCATTTCATCCACATCGCATGTGCAACAAAGTTGAGAGGGTTACGGCAAATATTGGATGCACTTCGTGTACAAAACGGACAATCTCTTTCAAAGTATCAGGATTTCATCCGGAAACTCGTCTGTTACAAAGGGATTTCATTTTTTAATACTTATTTGAACTCCTGACTTTTTGTGTGTTGAAAATGCACCATTCAAAGCCACATCATCATTTTTCAATCCTTTCTGACTTCATTTGTTATTTTTCATGCATTTACTAATTATTTTGAGCTATAAGACCTTAAAATTGAAAAGCATTTCAAATGAACTCTGAAAAGGTTGAAAGTTGGCATGGTATCATCATTTCATCCACAACATAGATGCGCTTATTTCAAATGAACTCTGAAAAGGTTAAAATTGAAAAGCATTTCAAATGAACTCTGAAAAGGTTGAAAGTTTTTTTCTCTTTTGCTTTATTTGTTTTGTTTTGTTTCTACTTACAACAAAAAACTTATTTATTTTATTTCTAATTACTTATGTATTTTACTTTAATTTTTTATTTTTATTTATTTTACTGCTGCTATTTTTATTTATTTTACTGCTACTATTTTTACTTAATTTATTAAGGTTTATTTATTGTAGTTACTATAGTTTATTTTATTTTATTTTATTAAGGTTTATTTAGTTTTATTTATTTTATTAAGGTTTATTTATTTTATAAATATAAAAAAATGAACATAGATGCGCTTATAGAGAAAATTAAACCTAAATTCACAGTAAATTTCAATTTACTGTGAATTTAGGTCAAATTCCCTGTATAAGGACATCTATTTTCACTTTGAGAGGAGCTCAACAAGGCAGAGAGGGACGGGCTTATAAACTGGTGTGAGCGCCCTTCGGTTGGCGAGGTGGGACTAAACACTGGCCGCAACTAGGACCAGCCCTTTAGTCCCGGTTCGTGGTATGAACCGAGACTAAAGGGTGGTGGGCCAGGAGCGTGGCCCATTGGTCCCGGTTTGTCCCACCAACCGGGACCAAAGGGTCCGGACGAACCGGGACCAATGCCCCCACGAGGCCCGGCAGGCCCCTGGCCGCACGAACCGGGACCAATGATCTCATTAGTCCCGGTTCGTGACTGATCCGGGGCTAATGTGAAAACTGCCCTGTGACCTTAGCCCTGTTTTGTACTAGTGACTTGATCATTCCACGGTTGAATGATCAATCAAAGTCACACTCTCTTCACGGATGATGATTTCTCAAAGCAGGTCCCGGATTAGCGCTTGATTGCTACTCTATCTAGGGGTTCTCTGGTTCTGTAAAAGAGCTTTGCACCTCATTGGAATTTTGTTTTTGTGATTTTTTTAGGGGGGTGGTGAAGGAAATATGCCCTAGAGGCAATAATAAATTTGTTATTTTATATTTCCTTATATCATGATAAATGTTTATTATTCATGCTAGAATTGTATTAACCGGAAAGTTGATACATGTGTGAATACATAGACAAACATAGTATCCCTAGTATGCCTCTACTTGATTAGCTCGTTAATAAAAGATGGTTAAGTTTCCTAGCCATAGACATGTGTTGTCATTTGATGAACGGGATCACATCATTAGAGAATGATGTGATGGACAAGACCCATCCGTTAGCTTAGCACTATGATCGTTTAGTTTATTGCAATTGCTTTCTTCATGACTTATACATGTTTCTCTTACTATGAGATTATGCAACTCCCGAATACCGGAGGAACACTTAGTGTGCTATCAAACATCACAACATAACTGGGTGATTATAAAGATGCTCTACAGGGGTCTCCGATGGTGTTTGTTGAGTTGGCATAGATCGAGATTAGGATTTGTCACTCCAAGTATCGAAGAGGTATCTCTGGGCCCTCTCGGTAATGCACATCACTATAAGCCTTGCAAGCAATGTGACTAATGAGTTAGTTACGGGATGATGCATTACGGAACGAGTAAAGAGACTTGCCGGTAACGAGATTAAAGTAGGTATTGAGATACCGACTATCAAATCTCGGGCAAGTAACATACCGATGATAAAGGGAACAACGTATGTTGTTATGCGGTTTGACCGATAAAGATCTTCGTAGAATATGTGGGAGCTAATATGAACATCTAGGTTCCGCTATTGGTTATTGACCGGAGATGAGTCTCGGTCATGTCTACATAGTTCTCGAACCCGTAGGATCCACACGCTTAACGTTCGATGACGATCGGTATTATGAGTTTATTTGTTTTGATGTACCGAAGATAGTTCGGAGTCCCGGATGTGATCACGGACATGACGAGGAGTCTCGAAATGGTCGAGACATAAAAATCGATATATTGGAAGGCTATGTTTGGACACCGGAATGGTTTCAGATGAGTTCGGGCATTTTTCGGAGTACCGGGAGGTTACCAGAACCCCGCGGGGAGTTAATGGGCCTTAATGAGCCAAGGTGGAAGAGAGGAGGAGGCAGCCAAGGTGGGGGTGCGCTCCCCCCAAGCCCAATCCGAATTGGGAAGGGGGTCCACCCCCCTTTCATTCTCTCCCTCTCCCTCTTCCTTCTTCTCCTACTCCAACTAGGGAAGGGGGAAACCTACTCCTACTGGGAGTAGGACTCCCGCCCTTGGGCCGGCCCTCCCCTCCTCCACTCCTTTATATACAGGGGAGGGGGGCACCCCATAGACATACAAGTTGATTGTTTAGCCGTGTGCGGTGCCCCCCTACATAGATTTCCACCTCGGTCATATCGTTGTAGTGCTTAGGCGAAGCCCTGCGTCGGTAATTTCATCATCGCCGTCATCACGCCGTCGTGCTGACGAAACTCTCCCTCGGCCTCAGCTGGATCAAGAGTACGAGGGACGTCACCGAGCTGAACATGTGCAGATCGCGAAGGTGCCATGCGTTCGGTACTTGATCGGTTGGATCGCGAAGACGTTCAACTAAATCAACCGCGTTACTTAACGCTTCCGCTTTCGGTCTACGAGGGTACGTGGACACACTCTCCCCTCTCGTTGGTATGCATCACATAGATAGATCTTGCATGATCGTAGGCAAAAAAAATTGAAATACTGCGTTCCCCAACAGTGGCATCCAAGCCAGGTATATGCGTAGATGTTATATGCACGAGTAGAACACAAAGAGTTGTGGGCGATAATAGCCATACTGCTTACCAGCATGTCATACTTTGATTCGGCGGTATTGTTGGATGAAGCGGCCCGGACCGACATTACGCGTACGCTTACGCGAGACTGGTTCTACCGACGTGCTTTGCACACAGGTGGCTGGCGGGTGTCAGTTTCTCCAACTTTAGTTGAATCGAGTGTGACTACGCCCGGTCCTTGTTGAAGGTTAAAACAACACACTTGACTAAAAATCGTTGTGGTTTTGATGCATAGGTAAGAACGGTTCTTGCTCAGCCCGTAGCAGCCACGTAAAACTTGCAACAACAGAGTAGAGGACGTCTAACTTGTTTTTGCAGGGCATGTTGTGATGTGATATGGTCAAGACATGATGCTAAGTTGTATTGTATGAGATGATCATGTTTTGTAACAGAGTTATCGGCAACTGGCAGGAGCCATATGGTTGTCGCTTTATTGTATGCAATGCAATCGCCCTGTAATTGTTTTTACTTTATCACTAAGCAGTAGCGATAGTCGTAGAAGCAATAGTTGGCAATACGACAACGATGCTACGATGGAGATCAAGGTGTCACGCCGGTGACGATGGTGATCATGACGGTGCTTTGGAGATGGATATCAAAGGCACAAGATGATGATGGCCATATCATATCACTTATATTGATTGCATGTGATGTTTATCCTTTATGCATCTTATTTTGCTTAGTACGACGGTAACTTTATAAGATGATCCCTTACTAAAATTTCAAGGTATAAGTGTTCTCCCTGAGTATGCACCGTTGCGACAGTTCTTCGTGCTGAGACACCACGTGATGATCGGGTGTGATAAGCTCTACGTTCACATACAACGGGTGCAAGCCAGTTTTGCACACGCAGAATACTCGGGTTAAACTTGACGAGCCTAGCATATGTAGATATTGCCTCGGAACACTGAGACCGAAAGGTCGAGCGTGAATCATATAGTACATATGATCAACATAGTGATGTTCACCATTGAAAACTACTCCATCTCACGTGATGATCGGACATGGTTTAGTTGATTTGGATCACGTGATCATTTAGATGACTAGAGGGATGTCTATCTAAGTGGGAGTTCTTAAGTAATATGATTAATTGAACTTTAATTTATCATGAACTTAGTCCTGATAGTATTTGCATAACTATGTTGTAGATCAATAGCTCGCGATGTAGCTCCCCGTTTATTTTTGATATGTTCCTAGAGAAAAATAAGTTGAAAGATGATAGTAGCAATGATGCGGACTTGGTCTGTGATCTGAGAATTATCCTCATTGCTACACAGAAGAATTATGTCCTTGATGCACCGCTAGGTGACAAACCTATTGTAGGAGCAGATACAGACGTTATGAACGTTTAACAAAGTTCTGTATGATGACTACTTGATAGTTTAGTGCACCATGCTTTACGGCTTAGAACCGGGATTTCAAAAACGTTTTGAATGCCACGAAGCATATGAGATGTTCCAAGAGCTGGAATTGGTATTTCAGACTCATGCCCGAGTCGAGAGGTATGAGACCTCTGACAAAGTACTTAGCCTACAAGATGGAGGAGAATAGCTCAACTAGTGAGCATGTGCTCAGAATGTGAGTACTACAATCGCTTGAATCAAGTGGGAGTTAATCTTCCAGATAAGATAGTGATTGACAGAGTTCTCTAGTCACTATCATCAAGTTACTGGAACTTCATGATGAACTATAATATGCAAGGGATGACGAAAACGATTCCAGAGCTCTTCGCGATGTTGCAATCAGCGAAGGTAGAAATCAAGAAAGAGCATCAAGTGTTGATGGTTTACAAAACCACTAGTTTCAAGAAAAGGGCAAAGGGGAAGAAAGGAAACTTCAAGAAGAATGGCAAGCAAGTTGCCATTCCCATGAAGAAGCCCAAAGCTAGACCCAAGCCTGAAACTGAGTGCTTCTACTGCAAAGGAAATGGTCACTGGAAGCGGAATTGCCCAAGATACTTGACGGATAAGAAGGATGGCAAAGTGAACAAATGTATATTGGATATACATGTTATTGATGTGTACTTTACTAGTGTTTATAGCAACACCTCGGTATTTGATACTGGTTCAGTTGCTATGAGTAGTAACTTGAAACGGGAGTTGAAAAATAAACAGAGCCTAGTTAAGGGCGAGGTGATGATGTGTGTTGGAAGTGATTCCAAGGTTGATAAGATCACCATCGCACACTCCCTTTACCTTCGGATTAGTATTGAACCTAAAATAAATGTTATCTGGTGTTTGCGTTGAGTATGAATATGATTGGATCATGTTTATTGCAATACGGTTATTCATTTAAGTCAAAGAATATTTGTTGTTCTGATTACATGAATAAAACCTTCTATGGTCATACACTTAATATAAATGGTTTATTGAATCTCGATCGTAGTGATACACATATTCATAATATTGATGCCAAAAGATGCAAAGTTGATAATGATAGTGCAATGTACTTATGGCACTGCCGTTTAGGTCGTATTGGTGTAAAGCACATGAAGAAACTCCATACGGATGGATTTTTGGAATCACTTGATTATGAATCATTTGATGCTTGCGAACCATGCCTCATGGGAAAGATGACTAAGACTCCGTTCTCCGGAACAATGGAGCGAGCAACTAACTTATTGAAAATAATACATACTGATGTAAACGGTCCGATGAGTGTTGAGGCTCACGGCGGGTATCGTTATTTTCTGACCTTCACAGATGATTTGAGCAGATATGGGTATATCTACTTGATGAAACATAAGTCTGAAACATTTGAAGAGTTCAAAGAATTTCAGAGTGAAGTGGAAAATCATCGTAACAAGAAAATAAAGTCTCTATGATCTGATCGCGGAGACGAATATTTGAGTTACGAGTTTGGTCTTCATTTGAAACAATGTGGAATAGTTTCGCAACTCATGCCACCTGGAACACCATAGCGTAATGGTGTGTCCGAACATCATAACCATACTTTATTAGATATGGTGCGATCTATGATGTCTCTTACCGATTTACCACTATCGTTTTGGGGTTATGCATTAGAGACAGCTGCATTCACGTTAAATAGGGCACCATCTAAATCCATTGAGATGACACCATATGAAATGTGGTTTGGCAAGAAACCTAAGCTGTCGTTTCTTAAAGTTTGGGGTTGCGATGCTTATGTGAAAAAGTTTCAACCTGATAAGCTCGAACCCAAATTGGAGAAGTGCGTCTTCATAGGATTCCCAAAAGAAAATGTTGGGTACACCTTCTATCATAGATCAGAAGGGAAGATCTTTGTTGCTAAGAATGGATCCTTTCTAGAGAAGGAGTTTCTCTCGAAAGAAGTGAGTGGGAGGAAAGTAGAACTTGATGAGGTAGTTGTACCTTCTCTTGAATTGGAAAGTAGCTCATCGCATAAAACCGTTCCTGTGATGCCTACACCAACTAGTAAGGGAGCTAATGATAATGATCATGAAACTTCGGATCAAGTTACTACCGAACCTCATAGGTCAACCAGAGCACGTTCCCCACCAAAGTGGTACGGTAATCCTGTTCTGGAAGTCATTTTACTAGACCATGACGAACCTACGAACTATGACGAAGCGATGATGAGCCCAGATTCCGCGAAATGGCTTGAGGCCATAAAATTTGAGATGGGATCCATGTATGAGAACAAAGTGTGGACTTTTGTTGTCTTGCCCGATGATCGGCAAGCCATTGAGAATAAATGGATCTTCAAGAGGAAGATGGACGCTGATAGTAATGTCACTATCTACAAAGCTCGAATTGTCGCAAAAGGGTTTTCGACAAGTTCAAGGTGTTGACTACGATGAGATTTTCTCACTCATAGCGATGCTTAAGTCTGTCCGAATCATGTTAGCAATTGCCACATTTTATGAAATTTGGAAAATGGATGTCAAAACTGCATTCCTTAATGGATTTCTTAAAGAAGAGTTGTATATGATGCAACCAGAAGGTTTTGTCGATCCTAAAGGTGCTAACAATGTGTGCAAGCTCCAGCGATCCATCTATGGACTGGTGCAAGCATCTTGGAGTTGGAATATACGCTTTGATAAGGTGATCAAAGCATATGGTTTTATACAGAGTTATGGTGAAGCATGTATTTACAAGAAAGTGAGTGGGAGCACTACAATCTTTCTGATAAGTATATGTGAATGACATATTGTTGATCGGAAATGATGTAGAATTTTCTGAAAAGCATAAAGGAGTGTTTGAAAGGAGTTTTTCAAAAACCTCGGTGAAGCTTCTTACATATTGGGCATCCAGATCTATAGAGATAGATCAAGACGCTTGATAAGTTTTTTCAATGAGTACATACCTTGACAAGTTTTTGAAGTAGTTCAAAATGGAATAGTCAAAGTAGGAGTTCTTGCCCGTATTGCAAGGTGTGAAGTTGAGTAAGACTCAAAGCCCGACCACGACAGAAGATAGAATGAAAGTCATTCCCTATGCCTTAGCCATAGGTTCTATAAAGTATGCCATGCTATGTACCAGACCTATTGTATACCCTGCCCTGAGTTTGGCAAGGGAGTACAATAGTGATCTAGGAGTAGATCACTGGAAAGCGGTCAAAATTATCTTTTATGAAATATTTCTCGGTTATGGAAGTGATAAACAGTTCGTCGTAAAGAGTTACGTCGATGCAAGCTTTGACACCGATCTGGATGACTCTGAGTCTCGATCTAGATACATATTGAAAGTGGGAGAAAATAGCTAGAGTAGCTCCGTGCAGAGCATTGTAGACATAGAAATTTGCAAAGTACATACGGATCTGAATGTGGCAGACCCGTAGACTAAAACTTATCTCACAAGCAAAAATTGATCACACCTTAATATTCTTGGGTGTTAATCACATGGCGATGTGAACTAGATTACTGACTCTAGCAAACCCTTTGGGTGTTGGTCACATAGCGATATAAACTATGGGTGTTAATCACATGGTGATGTGAACTATTGGTGTTAAATCACATGGTGATGTGAACTAGATTATTGACTCTAGTGCAAGTGGGAGACTGAAGGAAATATGCCCTAGAGGCAATAATAAATTTGTTATTTTATAATTCCTTATATCATGATAAATGTTTATTATTCATGCTAGAATTGTATTAACCAGAAACTTGATACATGTGTGAATACATAGACAAACATAGTGTCCCTAGTATGCATCTACTTGACTAGCTCGTTAATCAAATATGGTTAAGTTTCCTAGCCATAGACATGTGTTGTCATTTGATGAACGGGATCACATCATTAGAGAATGATGTGATGGACAAGACCCATCCGTTAGCTTAGCACTATGATCGTTTAGTTTATTGCTATTGCTTTCTTTATGTCTTATACATGTTCCTCTGACTATGAGATTATGCAACTCCCGAATACCGGAGGAACACTTAGTGTGCTATCAAACATCACAACGTAACTGGGTGATTATAAAGATGCTCTACAGGTGTCTCTGATAGTTTTTGTTGAGTTGGCATAGATCGAGATTAGGATTTGTCACTCCGAGTATCGGAGAGGTATGTCTGGGCCCTCTCGGTAATGCACACCACTATAAGCCTTGCAAGCAATGTGACTAATGAGTTAGTTACGGGATGATGCATTACGGAACGAGTAAAGAAACTTGCCGGTAACGAGATTGAACTAGGTATTGAGATACCGACGATCGAATCTCGGGCAAGTAACATACCGATGACAAAGGGAACAACATATGTTGTTATGCGGTTAGACCGATAAAGATCTTCGTAGAATATGTGGGATCCAATATGAACATCCAGGTTACGCTATTGGTTATTGACCGGAGATGAGTCTCGGTCATGTCTACATAGTTCCCGAACCCGTAGGGTCCGCACGCTTAACGTTCGATGACGATCGGTATTATGAGTTTATGTGTTTTGATGTACCGAAGGTAGTTCGGAGTCCCGGATGTGATCATGGACATGACGAGGAGTCTCGAAATGGTCGAGACATAAAGATCAATATATTGGAAAGCTATGTTTGGACACCGGAATGGTTCCAGATGAGTTCGGGCATTTTCCGGAGTATCGGGAGGTTACCGGAACCCCCCGGGGAGTTAATGGGCCTTAATGGGCCAAGGTGGAAGAGAGGAGGAGGCGGCCAAGGTGGGGGCGCGCCCCCAAGCCCAATCCGGATTGGGAAGGGGGACGACCCCCTTTCCTTCTCTCCCTCTCCCTCTTCCTTCTTCTCCTACTCCAACTAGGGAAGGGGGGAAACCTACTCCTATCGGGAGCAGGACTCCCCCCCTTGGGCGCGCCATGAGAGGGTCGGCCCTCCCCTCCTCCACTCCTTTATATACGGGCGATGGGGCACCCCATAGACACAGAAGTTGATTGTTTAGCCGTGTGTGGTGCCCCCCTCCACAGATTTCCACCTCGGTCATATCGTTGTAGTGCTTAGACGAAGCCCTGCGTCGGTAACTTCATCATCACCGTCATCACGCCGTCGTGCTGACGAAACTCTCCCTCGGCCTCAGCTGGATCAGGAGTACGAGGGGCGTCACCGAGCTGAACGTGTGCAGATCGCAGAGGTGTCGTGCGTTCGGTACTTGATCGGTTGGATCGCGAAGACGTTCGACTACATCAACCACGTTACTTAACGCTTCCGCTTTCGGTCTACGAGGGTACGTGGACACACTCTCCCCGTTCGTTCGTATGCATCACATAGATAGATCTTGCGTGATCGTAGGCAAAAAATTTGAAATACTGCGTTCCCCAACAGGTGGGGGGGGGATTGGCCTTCAAATTTCTTTGAAATCACAATTGTGATAGGACCTACGATAGCAAGTGAACATTACTATTTAAGAACAATAGGAACGGATGATGGGAATTGTCCTTGAAATTCCTTTCAAATCACAATTGTGATAGGACCTACGATAGCAAGTTAACATTACTATTTTAGAACAATATGAACGGATGATGGGAATTGGCCTTCAAATTTCTTTCAAATGACAATTGTGATAGGACCTACGATAGCAAGTGAACATTACTATTTAAGAACAATATGAATGGATGATTTTGAAATTACGCCAAATTTTTGACCAAAATATAGGCCTTGACACCCATCAAAATTCATCGACTTCACAAACTTTGCCTAGAGGTTGTCGAAAATATGGTTATCTGACTCTTAGCAATACTGTCGACCTCCCATCCTTCCTCCCATGGGGTGGTTCTATTGGCTAGGTCTCGCATACGAGTTTGGCAGGAAAGACTAGGGGCATGTTGGGAACCTTTCCCAGTTTCTCCAAACCCGCAACTCTGACTTCCCTCGCTAGCTTCGGGCTCCTCCTGATAATCAGCGAGCATTCGGCTCGAGTGACAGCTTCTCCCGGTGCGCCTTGGGCTGGGAGCCCGGCTAGGGGGAGTTCTGGCATGTTTGGCAATACTTTCGGCGATGGCTAGGGTTAGCAACGGGCGAGGGGTTACAAGTACCGATTCAGGGGAGGTAGCAGAGAAACACTTGTAGCAATTCGGGTGTGGCAGTGAAACGTTTACTTTTGTGGTGGCAATTCGATCATAAATTGGCTCACCTCTTGCTCTTTGTTTTCGTGAAGCCGGGCTTTCTAGGCTTCTCCTTTTTACATCGAGGGAGGGCTTAGCTTTTTGAATTTGGTTCCGCGGAGCTCACACATTCGGTTCGGTTCGAGCGCTAAATTCATAAATTTGAAAACTGGAGAGGATTCGAACAGGCCCTAAGAGCATGCTTTAGTCATGGATTATCCCTCATTATGGTGGGCTGTTCAACAAGTAACAAGAAAACAAAAACACATGTGTTTTTGTGTCCCGCTACTTACAAGTTGGACCTCAATGTAGCATGGGGGGCCTTGCCCAACTGTAGTATGTGTGATGAGACGCGTAGTTATAGCCCAAAACCGAGTAAGGTGGAGGAGGGCGGGGGGGGGGGTGTTGGGAATCGTAGCATAATTTAAAATTTTCCTACGCTCACCAAGATGCATCTATGGAGTATACTAGCAACGAGGGGAAGGGAGTGCTTCTACATACCCTTGTAGATCGCGAGCGGAAGCGTTCCAATGAACGTGGATGACGGAGTCGTACTCGCCGTGATCCAAATCACCGATGACCGAGTGCCGAACGGACGGCACCTCCGCGTTCAACACACGTACGGTGCAGCGACGTCTCCTCCTTCTTGATCCAGCAAGGGGGAAGGAGAGGTTGATGGAGATCCAGCAGCACGACGGCGTGGTGGTGGATGTAGCGGGTCTCCGGCAGGGCTTCGCCGAGCTTCTGCGAGAGAGAGAGAGGTGTTGCAGGGGAGGAGGGAGGCACCCAAGGCTGTTGTATTGCTGCCCTCCCTCCCCCCCTTTATATAGGCCCCCTGGGGGGGCGCCGGCCCTAGAGATGAGATCTCATGGGGGGGGGGGGGCGGCGGCCACAAGGGGGGAAGGGGTTGCCTTGCCCCCCAAGGCAAGGGGGAACTCCCCCCCTTAGGGTTCCCAACCCTAGGCGCATGGGGGGAGGCCCAAGGGGGGCGCCCCAGCCCACTATGGGCTGGTTCCCTTCCACTTTCAGCCCACGGGGCCCTCCGGGATAGGTGGCCCCACCCGGTGGACCCCCGGGACCCTTCCGGTGGTCCCGGTACAATACCGGTAACCCCCGAAACTTTCCCGGTGGCCGAAACTCGACTTCCTATATATAATTCTTCACCTCCGGACCATTCCGGAACCTCTCGTGACGTCCGGGATCTCATCCGGGACTCCGAACAACTTTCGGGTTTCCGCATACATATATCTCTACAACCCTAGCGTCACCGGACCTTAAGTGTGTAGACCCTACGGGTTCGGGAGACATGCAGACATGACCGAGACGCCTCTCCGGTCAATAACCAACAGCGGGATCTGGATACCCATGTTGGCTCCCACATGTTCCACGATGATCTCATCGGATGAACCACGGTGTCGAGGATTCAATCAATCCGTATGCAATTCCCTTTGTCAATCGGTATGTTACTTGCCTGAGATTCGATCGTCGGTATCCCAATACCTTGTTCAATCTCGTTACCGGCAAGTCTCTTTACTCGTACCGCAATGCATGATCCCGTGACTAACGCCTTAGTCACATTGAGCTCATTATTATGATGCATTACCGAGTGGGCCTAGAGATACCTCTCCGTCACACAGAGTGACAAATCCCAGTCTCGATCCGTGCCAACCCAACAGACACTTTTGGAGATACCCGTAGTGCACCTTTATAGTCACCCAGTTACGTTGTGACGTTTGGCACACCCAAAGCACTCCTACGGTATCCGGGAGTTGCACGATCTCATGGTCGAAGGAAAAGATACTTGACATTGGAAAAGCTCTAGCAAACGAAACTACACGATCTTTTATGCTATGCTTAGGATTGGGTCTTGTCCATCACATCATTCTCCTAATGATGTGATCCCGTTATCAATGACATCCAATGTCCATAGTCAGGAAACCATGACTATCTATTGATCAACGAGCTAGTCAACTAGAGGCTTACTAGGGACACGTTGTGGTCTATGTATTCACACATGTATTACGATTTCCGGACAATACAATTATAGCATGAATAATAGACGATTATCATGAACAAAGAAATATAATAATAACCATTTATTATTGCCTCTAGGGCATATTTCCAACAGTCTCCCACTTGCACTAGAGTCAATAATCTAGTTACATTGTGATGAATCGAACACCCATTGCGTCCTGGTGTTGATCATGTTTTGCCCTAGGGAGAGGTTTAGTCAACGGATCTGCTACATTCAGGTCTGTGTGTACTTTACAAATATCTATGTCTCCATTTTGAACACTTTCACGAATGGAGTTGAAGCGACGCTTGATATGCCTGGTCTTCCTGTGAAACCTGGGCTCCTTCGCAAGGGCAATGGCTCCAGTGTTGTCACAGAAGAGAGTCATCGGGCCCGACGCATTGGGAATCTCCCCTAGGTCGGTAATGAACTCCTTCATCCAGACTGCTTCCTGTGCTGCCTCCGAGGCTGCCATGTACTCCGCTTCACATGTAGATCCCGCCACGACGCTTTGCTTGCAACTGCACCAGCTTACTGCTCCTCCATTCAATATATACACGTATCCGGTCTGTGACTTCGAGTCATCCAGATCTGTGTCGAAGCTAGCGTCGACGTAACGCTTTACAACGAGCTCTTCGTCACCTCCATAAACGAGAAACATATCCTTAGTCCTCTTCAGGTACTTCAGGATATTCTTGACCGCTGTCCAGTGTTCCTTGCCGGGATTACTTTGGTACCTTCCTACCAAACTTACGGCAAGGTTTACATCAGGTCTGGTACACAGCATGGCATACATAATAGACCCTATGGCCGAGGCATAGGGGATGACACTCATCTCTTCTATATCTTCTGCCGTGGTCGGGCATTGAGCCGTGCTCAATTGCACACCTTGCAATACAGGCAAGAACCCCTTCTTGGACTGATCCATACTGAACTTCTTCAATATCTTGTCAAGGTATGTACTCTGTGAAAGACCAATGAGGCGTCTTGATCTATCTCTATAGATCTTGATGCCTAATATATAAGCAACTTCTCCAAGGTCCTTCATTGAAAAACACTTATTCAAATAGGCCTTTATACTTTCCAAGAATTCTATATCATTTCCCATCAATAGTATGTCATCCACATATAATATGAGAAATGCTACAGAGCTCCCACTCACTTTCTTGTAAACACAGGCTTCTCCATAAGTCTGTGTGAACCCAAACGCTTTGATCATCTCATCAAAGCGAATGTTCCAACTCCGAGATGCTTGCACCAGCCCATAGATTGAGCGTTGGAGCTTGCATACTTTGTTAGCATTCTTAGGATCGACCAAACCTTCCGGCTGCATCATATACAACTCTTCCTTAAGGAAGCCGTTAAGGAATGCCGTTTTGACGTCCATCTGCCATATCTCATAATCATAGTATGCGGCAATTGCTAACATGATTCGGATGGACTTCAGCTTCGCTACGGGTGAGAAAGTCTCATCGTAGTCAACCCCTTGAACTTGTCGATAACCCTTAGCGACAAGTCGAGCTTTGTAGATGGTCACATTACCATCTGCGTCCGTCTTCTTCTTAAAGATCCATTTGTTTTCTATGGCTCGCCGCTCATCGGGGAAGTCAGTCAAAGTCCATACTTTGTTTTCATACATGGATTCTATCTCGGATTTCATGGCTTCTAGCCATTTGTCGGAATCCGGGCCCGCCATCGCTTCTTCACAGTTCGGAGGTTCACCGTTGTCTAACAACATGATTTCCAGGACAGGGTTGCCGTACCACACTGGTGCGGAACGTGTCCTTGTGGACCTACGAAGTTCAGTAACTTGATCCGAAGCTTCATGATCATCATCATTAACTTCCTCCCCAGTCGGTGTAGGCACCACAGGAACATTTTCCCGCGCTGCGCTACTTTCCGGTTCGGAAGGGGTGACTATCACCTCATCAAGTTCCACTTTCCTCCCACTCAATTCTTTCGAGAGAAACTCCTTCTCTAGAAAGGACCCGTTCTTGGCAACGAAGATCTTGCCTTCGGATCTGAGGTAGAAGGTATACCCAATAGTTTCCTTAGGGTATGCTATGAAGACGCATTTTTCCGATTTGGGTTCGAGCTTTTCAGGTTGAAGTTTCTTGACATAAGCATCGCATCCCCAAACTTTTAGAAACGACAGCTTAGGTTTCTTCCCAAACCATAATTCATACGGTGTCGTCTCAACGGATTTCGACGGAGCCCTATTTAAAGTGAATGCGGCAGTCTCTAAAGCATAGCCCCAAAATGAGAGCGGTAAATCGGTAAGAGACATCATAGATCGCACCATATCCAATAGAGTGCGATTACAACGTTCGGACACACCATTTCTCTGAGGTTTTCCAGGCGGCGTGAGTTGTGAAACTATTCCACATTTCCTTAAGTGTGTACAAAATTCGTGACTTAAATATTCTCCACCATGATCTGATCGTAAGAATTTTATTTTTCTGTCACGTTAATTCTCAACTTCACTCTGAAATTCCTTGAACTTTTCAAAGGTTTCAAACTTGTGTTTCATTAGGTAGACATACCCTAGTGAGAGTGAGAACATAACGATATCCTCCGCGAGCCTCAACACTCATTGGACCACACACATCGGTATGTATGATTTCCAATAAGTTGGTTGCTCGCTCCATTGTTCCGGAGAACGGAGTCTTGGTCATCTTACCCATGAGGCATGGTTCGCACGTGTCAAATGATTCACAATCAAGAGACTCCAAAAGTCCATCTGCATGGAGCTTCTTCATGCGCTTGACACCAATGTGACCAAGGCGGCAGTGCCACAAGTATGTGGGACTATCGTTATCAACTTTACATCTTTTGGTATTCACACTATGAACATGTGTAACATCACGTTCGAGATTCATCAAAAATAAACCATTGACCAGCGGGGCATGACCATAAAACATATCTCTCAAATAAATAGAACAACCCTTATTCTCGGATTTAAATGAGTAGCCATCTCGAATTAAACGAGATCCAGATACAATGTTCATGCTCAAAGCTGGCACTAAATAACAATTATTGAGGTTTAAAACTAATCCCGTGGGTAGATGCAGAGGTAGCGTGCCAACGGCGATCACAGCGACCTTGGAACCATTCCCGACGCGCATCGTCACCTCGTCCTTCGCCAGTCTCCGTTTATTCCGTAGTTCCTGCTTTGAGTTACAAATATGAGCAACCGCACCGGTATCAAATACCCAGGAGCTACTACGAGTACTGGTAAGGTACACATCAATTATTTGTATATCACATATACCTTGGGTGTTGCCGGCCTTCTTCTTGTCCGCTAAATATTTGGGGCAGTTCCGCTTCCAGTGACCACTTCCCTTGCAATAAAAGCACTCAGTCTCGGGCTTGGGTCCATTCTTTGACTTCTTCCCAGTATCTGGTTTACCGGGCGCGGCAACTCCCTTGCCGTCCTTCTTGAAGTTCTTCTTACCCTTGCCCTTCTTGAACTTAGTGGTTTTATTCACCATCAACACTTGATGTTCTTTTCTGATTTCCACCTCTGCTGATTTCAGCATCGAATATACCTCAGGAATGGTCTTTTCCATCCCCTGCATATTGTAGTTCATCACAAAGCTCTTGTAGCTTGGTGGAAGCGACTGGAGGATTCTGTCAATGACCGCGTCATCCGGAAGATTAACTCCCAGCTGAGACAAGCGGTTATGCAACCCAGACATTCTGAGTATGTGCTCACTAACAGAACTGTTCTCCTCCATTTTACAGCTGAAGAACTTGTCGGAGACATCATATCTCTCGACCCGGGCATGAGCTTGAAAAACTAATTTCAGCTCCTCGAACATCTCATATGCTCCATGTTTCTCAAAACGCTTTTGGAGACCCGGTTCTAGGTTGTAAAGCATGTCGCACTGAACGAGGGAGTAATCATCAGCACGCTGCTGCCAAGCGTTCATAACGTCTTGGTTCTCTGGGATTGGTGCTTCACCTAGCGGTGCTTCTAAGACATAATCTTTCTTGGCTGCTATGAGGATGATCCTCATGTTCCGGACCCAGTCCGTATAGTTGCTGCCATCATCTTTCAGCTTGGTTTTCTCTAGGAACGCGTTGAAATTGAGGACAACGTTGGCCATTTGATCTACAATACATAGTGTAAAGATTTTAGACTAAGTTCATGATAATTAAGTTCATATAATCAAATTATTTAATGAACTCCCACTCAGATAGACATCCCTCTAGTCATCTAAGTGAAACATGATCCGAGTTTAACTAGGCCGTGTCCGATCATCACGTGAGACGGACTAGTCAAGATCGGTGAACATCTCCATGTTGATCGTATCTTCTATACGACTCATGCTCGACCTTTTGGTCCTCCGTGTTCCGAGGCCATGTCTGTACATGCTAGGCTCGTCAAGTCAACCTAAGTGTATTGCGTGTGTTCCGAGGCCATGTCTGTACATGCTAGGCTCGTCAACACCCGTTGTATTCGAACGTTAGAATCTATCACACCCGATCATCACGTGGTGCTTCGAAACAACGAACCTTCGCAACGGTGCACAGTTAGGGTGAACACTTTCTTGAAATTATTATGAGGGATCATCCTACTTGCTACCGTCGTTCTAAGCAAATAAGATGCAAAAACATGATAAACATCACATGCAATCAAATAGTGACATGATATGGCCAATATCAT